>NC_084512.1:12305717-12308217 GCF_024500385.1 Phyllopteryx taeniolatus
GCGTCCATAACAGTCCGGATGGTTCTTTTCCTCTTTGGCCCGGAGGACACGACGTCCACAATTTCCAAAAACAATTTGAAATGTGGACTCGTCGGACCACAGAACACTTTTCCACTTTGCATCAGTCCATCTTAGATTAGCTCGGGCCCAGAGAAGCCGGCGGTGTTTCTGGGTGTTGTTGATAAATGGCTTTTGCTTTGCAGAGTAGAGTTTCAAGTTGCACTTACGGATGTAGCGTCGAACTGTATTTACTGACATTGGTTTTCTGAAGTGTTCTTGAGTGCATGTGGTGCTATCCTTTACACATTGATGTCGTTTTTTGATGCAGTGCCGCCTGAGGGATCAAAGGTCACGGGCATTCAATGTTGGTTTTCGGCTATGCCGCTTACATGCAGTGATTTCTCCAGATTCTCTGAACCTTTTGATGATATGGACCGTAGATGATGAAATCCCTAAATTCCTTGCAACTGTACGTTGAGGAACATTGTCCTTAAACTGTTCGATTATTTTCTCACGCACTTGTTCGCAAAGAGGTGAACCTCGCCCCATCTTTGCTCTTGAATGACTGAGCAATTCAGGGAAGCTCGTTTTTTCCCAATCATCGCACCCACCTCTTCCCAATTAGCCTGTTCGCCTCTGGGATGTTCCAAACTGGTGTTTGATGAGCATTACTCACCTTTCTCAGTCTTTTTTGCCACCTGTCCCAGCCTTTTTGGAACATGTTGCAGCCATAAAATTCTAAGTTAATGATTATTTTCTAAAAACAATAACGTTTATCAGTTTGAACATTAAATATCTTGTCTTTGTAGTGTATTCAATTAAATATTGGTTGAACATGATTTGCAAATCATTGTATTCTGTTTTTATTTATGTTTAACACAACGTCCCAACTTCATTGGAATTGGGGTCGTAAAAAAATGGTATTTAATATGGTATTGGTTTTGGGCCATATCGTGCATCCCTACTATATTGCAACCATGAGTGTTGCAAAAACACAAAATGTTACCGGTTCGATGTATTTTTAGGAATTTACAATCAATTAAAAATCAAAATAAATTAACCTGTTGAGCAGAAACATTAATAATTCTACATTTAGTCCTGAAGTGCAGGTCAAGTACTTGATTCTCACTCTCCCAATGCCTTAAAGAGAGGCTACTGGCAGCTCTTCTTTTAGTGGTGCGTGTTTGAAGCCCTTGTTTACCCTTACCCTTTACCCTTGTTTTGTCTCGAGCTGTCCAATTCCTTCTTTTTAACTTTGTTGCTAATCGGAGATAATCAGGCCACGAAAACACATCTATGCGAGCTTGTGACATGTCCCCGTGAGGCTCCGGAATATACCTGCGTTAGGGCTGCAGCTCTTGAATATTTTAGTTTTCAAGTAGCGTTAAAATGTAATTGAGTATACTGATAAACTATATATATATTTTCTTGATTAAAGAACAATTATGAATACAAAAGGGAAAATGACATTTCACTTAATATCGAATGACCATCGCAGCAAACTATTTTCTTGTGTAGAAACATTTTCAGTGGGACAATTTCAAACAAATATAAATACCTTTCCGTTTAAACTTAGCATTTATTGTCAGCATTATTTATATTCATGGCCAAGAAGTGCTTTTCATAGTTATTTACTGTAATTATGACTGTGGTATTGCATTAATTTAGTTTAGTGATTGACCACAGCTCGTTCAACTAATAATAGTCAGCAACGGAACTAGGTTGTAAACCCTTGAAACCCCTGTAATGGTATTTCTTTGGGGGGGGGGGGGGGGGCTAATAGTTGAACAATTAATACAACAGAGATTCAAAATGTTTCATATTTTCATCCTCCAGTTCATCCCTGTCGCTTACATCTTTTAGGACCTCCTCTACCGACGAGCTCGCGCATTAGTCGACTATGAGAACTCCAACAAGGCTTTGGATAAGGCTCGACTGAAGAGTAAGGACATTCCTCAGGCTGAGGAACACCAGCAGCAGTGTCTACAGAAATTTGACAAGCTCTCAGAGTCTGGGAAGAAAGGTTTGTACATTCATGTGGAATCGGTTTAAGCAATGGCATTTGCTGCATGCTTCTTTTCGTATGTACACTGAAAATACAATTTGTAAGGTAACTAAGGTAACCAAAATATTTGGTACCATACACAGGCAAATGCAACAATGTTAGACATGGTGAAATAAGTACCTCTCAGATGGGACATCTGAGCATTATTATCTTCGAAAGACCAGGATTGTTCATAGAATTATATTGTCGTTCATTCGATAGGTTGTAGGTGAGCTTAATGTTGTGGCCAGTGAATGTATATTTTGCTGTATGTTATAACTCAAACGGCACACTGTGTTCCCAGAGCTCACCAGTTTCAAGGGCAGGCGAATTGTGGCATTTAGAAAAAATCTCATAGAGATGGCTGAACTGGAGATTAAACATGCCAAGGTGAGTAGTGTGAGTTGGTAATAGTTCATCTTCCTTTGTAACTTTTGTCTCTTTGGCATGAAATTC
>NC_084512.1:12690717-12850717 GCF_024500385.1 Phyllopteryx taeniolatus
AGACAGTAAAACCATGACATGATGACGCGATGATGCACAGTTATTGACTCAGAATAACCTTAAATATTTGGCTTTGATAATTAATAAAGAGGTAGCAAGGTGGTCCACGTCTGACGCACAGTTCTGAGGTTGGATGTTTGAATCTTGGCTCCGCCCTTCCTATGTTTGCATGTTCTCCCCATGCTTGCGTGGGTTTTCGCCAGGTACTCTGACTTTCTCCCACTTTCCAAACATGTGTATTATTAGATACATATAGTATATTAGATTCATTGAGGACTCCAAATTGTCTTTGCTCACTTAGTTTGTCTATCACTCTGATCATTTTGGGGAAGCCAGGAGTCACATAAAAGGCATGTTTTGTTAGGTTTTCACTTGCCACAAATGTGTGTGTGTTGGATATATCTATCCATCTTGCGTAACATCCATCCATCCATCCATTTTCTGAGCCGCTTTTCCTCACTAGGGTCGCGGGCGTGCTGGAGCCTATCCCAGCTGTCATCGGGCAGGAGGCAGGGTACACCCTGAACTGGTTGCCAGCCAATCGCAGGGCACATAGGAACAAACAATCATTTGCACTCACAGTCATGCCTACGGGCAATTTAGAGTCTCCAATTCATGCATGTTTTTGGGATGTGGGAGGAAACCGGAGTGCCCGGAGAAAACCCACGCAGGCACGGGGAGAACATGCAAACTCCACACAGGCGGGGCCGGGGATTGAACCCGGGTCCTCAGCACTGTGAGGCTGACGCTCTAACCAGTCGGCCACCGTGCCGCCTCTTGCGTAACATTGGGTTTGAAATTTGGGACAGCACACTTGGAAAAACTGCTGTGGGAGAGGCCAGCACCAATTGCCACAGTGCACTGAAATCAAATGACCCAGACATAAAAGGAGTTTTGTTATAGGTGATATGACATCACTCCTTCTTGTGACGAGCTCCAAGTCAGCCCTTCAATCATTCAGAAGCTCCAAAATTACATTGCTCAATAGACAAAATGTCAAGCTAATTTTTGTTTCTGGCATTTAAAAAATGTTAACGATAGTGCAAAAGTTCTCCCCGCCACTTCTAATTTTGCCGGCACTACGCTGGCTCCTGTGTGCTTGCCGGTTTTCAACTGCCTGTCAGATGCCATATTTAAAGATGCAAAATTAGCAAGGGCAGGGGTCACCAATATAGTGACCAACCGCACCAGGTTTCCCCTAAGGACCATATGAGTAGTCTTGGGGCCTGTTCTAAAGAAAGCTCATCAGTAATGGTACAATGTCATTTCTTAGGACTGTTGAAGAAGTGATCATTTGAAAATGCAACCGCTTGCAGCGATTTATAGAAATAAATTGTTTCATAACTATATTTGTTTCCTACCTTAAATAACTGTTGATAAATACTGTGCAAATTTGTTAACTTGATCAATGACTTCACATCGATAGATATCATTCATTATTAATAACATAGAAGTAGTTCTCAGTCCATTTGGCAGACACAATCCTCATCGCACCCGCTTAGTAGATAGGTTTCCACATCTCTTTGCATGAGCAATCAAGTTTGCGCCCATTTTTGCACACGTAAAACTAAGTAAATCATCCCCAAAATCTGTACCTGATATGAGGGCTTGAGAGATCCTCATAGGGAAGTGTCCACTGATGCCAAAAACGCTGCCACAGAAGATGTTCGAAGCTCCGCTGACGACGGCCACGCTGGCCAGTGTGCCCGCGAAGAATTCTACCCTGCAGTGGGACACGTCAACCTTGACCAACACAGTGGTCGCCACAAACACCAGCAGGATGACAAAGAGTGATGACAGGATGCGCACATGTGGAGACAGCCTGGAAAACACAAGGAAGATCAGCACTATGAATCGGCAGTACACAGATGATGCACAGAACAATTAAGAACATGTACAGTGCTGTAAAATAAGTTTTGGATGAGTCATTGCTGTCCTCTTGGGGTAATCTTTTCTAGGGCAGGCACTCCTGGGAATGTTCACCACTGTTCAATGTTTTTCCCATGTGAGGATAATGGCTCTCCCTATGGTTTGCTGGAGTCCTAAAGCTTTAGAAATGACTTTTATAACCCTTTCCAGAATGAGAGATGTCAATTTATTTCTCAACTGTTCTGAAATTTCTTTGGATTGTATCATTTTGATCTTTTGTCCGACTTGATTTTGTCAGGGCAAATTCTGTTTAAGTGATTTCTTGATTGAACCGGTCTGGAGGTAATCAGTTTTGGGTGTCATCAGTGAAAATTAACCAATGTGATTATCCACAATTAATTAATGATTTAACAAGTGGGGTACTTACTTTTTCACACAGGGTCAGGTAACTGAATAATTTTTTTTCCCCTTTAAATGAAACACAGCATTTTAAATTCACTAGGGTTATATCTGTCTGATATTGACATTTGTCTGATGATCTTAAAAATTAAAGTAGAGACAATATAAGAATCTGAGAAGGGGACCAATACTTTTTCATGGCACTGTATGACAGTGTCCCAGCAGCCAGAGCTTTTCAATATTATTTTATATTAAATACAGAACCATGATTTAATTGTAGTACTTTGTAATTGTAATCTTTGTAGTACTGTATTTAGGGTAATTCGTTTGATTGAGTCCCTAGTGAGACAATTATGACTGCTACATAATTAGACCTTTTTTTAAAGTTTTTGTGTTGAGTACTGCATGTAATGATGATGATGCAAGTTACCTGTTTACAAGGATGTAGTTGAGAATCAAACATAGTACTGAAGGCACCGTAGAAGCAAATGTCAGGTAACTTTCAAAGTAGTCCTGTGAATAGTTGAAGAAGAAAAAAATGTGTTCAAGGAAATGCTTACATTATGCACACATAAATAAAGGTGGAAATTGTTCAAAGAAAAGGGCCATAACACAAGGACGACGACACCTTTGTGTAAGCCAATTCTGCAGTACTGGGACAGGGGTGATGTGTTAAAAGGATTTTATACATCACACCAGACACTGACGTCATCACATATCGAATAAGCTGATTGGGGGATGCAGTGTTACTGTGTGAAAGCGCAACGTTGTATCAATATTCCGCTTTGCTCTGTTCTGTGTAAAAAGTGGACGAATGCAAGGTCTTCTGTTACAGCCCTAATTTGGCAATTTTGTGTGATCTGTGTGTAAAAGAGGCAAATTAGTTAATTGATGAATTTCCGGTTCTGAAGTCCAATTAGTGTTGATTTGATTGAGCTTTACTGGATTCTAGCTTATGGCCACCTTTGTCTTTAACTCTTCTAACTTTGACCAAACTGTCCTTGCCAAGTTTTCGAGGCACTCCTAATGGAGTTAATGTGTTGCTAGCCACAAAGTCACATGCATTCCTGTGACGTACACACACACACACACACACGCACACAACAGCTCTATTGTGAATATTTCAGTACATACACGAAATGAAGAAGCCCCTTTACATGTCATACTCACGCTGAGGTCAGACCGCTGCTCCTCTGTGCTGTTGCTCATTTTGTAAAGCCAGTAGCTTTTGGCTGTGATGAAAAAGTTCCAAGGCAGCAGAGAGCCGATGCCCATGAGGAAGAAGATGATGTAGACCAAACAATAGCGGTCATCGGGAGTGTAGCGTAAGGCCAGGGACACTGAGGAAGGAGTCTGATCCTCATTCTCCTCATCTTCTGATGAAGTAGAGTTGTCAAGGGCAACGGGGATATAGGAGGAATTGAGGCTGGGGTGCGCAGGTGCTCGTCTGTCCATTTATGCGTTGCAACGTACACTGTTACATAAAAATCTGAGAATTGGATGAACGGTGTGTTAAAAGAAGAAATCAACTTAAAATGCTAACATTAATACAGTGAAATCTCCAAAGTATCCATATCCATATCCATCCTCTGAGCCGCTTATCCTCACAAGGGTCGCGGGAGTGCTGGAGCCTATCCCAGCTATCATCGGGCAGGAGGCGGGGTACACCCTGAACTGGTTGCGAGCCAATCGCAGGGCACACATAAACAAACAACCAGTCGCACTCACATTCACACTTAGGGGCAATTTAGAGACTTCAATTAACCTACCATGCATGTTTTTGGGATGTGGGAGGAAACCGGAGTGTCCGGAGAAAACCCACGCAGGCACGGGAAGAACATGCAAACTCCACACAGGCGGGGCCGGGGGATTGAACCTCAGTCCTCAGAACTGTGAGAATTTATTCCTAGAACGGGTGTGCTTTATACAGTTGCCTAGGTGATATAAACTTCAGGCAGGGATAAAATAATAACTTCCCCCACAGAATGCCACAAAATAAAAAAAGGACTTCAGCAAATATTGTGAGACTTCACCTCACTCAATTTGTTGAGGATTTACTCCCCAAAAAAAAGTTTTTTTTCTTTGCCTTGTTTTGTGATGCCACCTCAGAAGGGTATCTTGTACCAGTGATGGCAAAGAGGTGTGTGTCATAAATGTGACGATAACAATAGCGCCACAAAAGGGACTAAAGGAAAGGGTCGAGCAAGTTGCTCAATACAATATAGGCAATGCAGATACTAATTAAATATCATCCATGGGAGGAAACCGGAGTGCCCGGAGAAAACCCACGCAGGCACGGTGAGAACATGCAAACTCCACACAGGCGGGGCCGGGGATTGAACCCCGGTCCTCAGAACATCCCAAAAACATGCATTAATTGGGGACTCTAAATTGCCCGTAGGTGTGACTGTGAGTGCGAATGGTCGTTTGTTTGTATGTGCCCTGCGATTGGCTGGCAAACAGTTCAGGGTGTACCCCGCCTCCTGCCTGATGACAGCTGGGATAGGCTCCAGCACGCCCGTGACCCTAGTGAGGTCAGAAAATGGATGGATGGATGGGAATTTAAGAATACTTTCCATACCCAAACTCTTATTTTGGAAGTCAGATTCCAGGATTGTGTGCAACTACGGATGCTTTAATGTATATGAAGAAGCTTACCATTTCCTGCTCGTCCAGAAGACCAAATATAAGTTGTGGAAGCATTGTCTTGGAAAGATTTCTTTGTGTACCACCTGTAATGACCAATGTAAACAAGAGGGGGAAATGTGACTCATTATCAAATACAGAATAACTGCACAATGAGATCCAATTCAAGAACCGTATCATAAATTCTGCTTTTCCAAATATAAGCCTACAGTGTTGTAGAACTTTATTGTGCTGCATCACACTGAGAGTAATTATCTTAGCTACAGCATATACATACAGGAGAGAAATGGTTATTGGTCCCCTGCAGATTTTTGCCCACTTACAAATAAATTCATATTTTCTATTTTTATGGTATGTATACTTCAATAGATAAATACTTCAAAAACCTCAGAGAAAAACAATACACTAAGCGCCCGCTATTCGCGCATAATCGGGACTGTGCCAGACCGCAAATAGCGAAAATCAGCAGATGATTGGCGAAAATCAGCAGATAATCAGCCATAATAATTGAATTTAAAAAAATATATATATATACAAAATAAATAAATAGCTCCCCTCCAAACCCCAAAAACTATGCCCAATGATGCCCAAGCAGAATGTGACTTGGTAGTTTGCAGAGAAGCCCTTGTTAGCAAGCACAAAGATGCTCAGATACAGTATTTTTTTATAGTTTGGCAGCAGGTTTGCACACATCCCAGGAACGTTGGTCCATTCCTTTTGCAGATCCTCTCCAAACCCTTTATGTTAAGGCTGTGTCTAGGCAAGTCCCTCCACAGTTTTTTCTATGAGATTATACTGTACTTCTTCTTGACCCACACCGGTTTTTGCCATGATCATGTTTTGAGTCACCGTCAAGCTAAAAAAAAAAAAAAAAGAAAAAAAAATAAAATAAAAAAAACACTGAGAACCCATCTTCAGTGTTCTGACAAAGGGGCAAAAGTTTTGATTTTCTGGTAGAATCGGATGTACGATGAAGTGAAGTCATACTGTGAGCATAGAAACAGCATGTTTCCACCTCTGTGCTTGATGGTGGGGATTATTGTTTCTAGTGTCATAATCAATACTCTGCTACCAAACAGTGATGCCAAAAAGCTCAATTGTGGTCTTATCTGACCATATCACGTTCTCCCAACGTCTCCTTGCCGGTGCTCCTGCCGTGTAATAGTAGACCTTTCAAATAATCAACCTTTATTGATGTGACCAGAATTTGAAAAGAAATCCTAACAGATGGTGAATGATGGATAGTTATTTTGTATTCTTCCATTTACTAACAATCACACCAACACTTGTCAAGACTCTCACTCATCTTATTTCTCTTTTTTTGTAGCCAAATCTAGCCCTGTGCTGGACTATAATCCTCCTTGAACTACTTTGACAGCTCTTTATGATGATGGTGGTGAAGTTTTTAATGGAACTGATTTTGTTGACAGTTTTATTTTATCAACAATCAGTGGTGATGAGTTATTTCTTAAAGTCACAGGACTAATCTTATAGTCGTCATCCAATGTGTTTTTCTCGAACTACTTCTCTGAAAAATAAATTGAGTGTACGACTTTAATCAAATACAGTGGTATTATTTTTTTTCCCACTTTCACTGAACTTAATCTTCACAGTTTTTTGCCTTTTTCGCCAAGCTTTCTGTACTTTCAGTAGCTTCTCCATCTTTTCATGGACAGATATCCACATCTTAGAATTATATTAACGGTGTTATAGTCTTTATTAACTCCTGCTGATCCCATAGTACATACCGTAATAGTACTACACTTGTGCTGCTTTACCAGGTCGACTAAACACTTTGCTTATGGTTTTGTATTATTTCAAGCTTATATGCAAAGGGCATCCTTATTCTTCTCAGTACACCCTTTCTTAGGACCCACGGTAATTAAAAAAATAAAAATAAAAATTGCCGTAATACCTGCACAAAAACTGTACTTTCACAGTGAGGTAACCATAAGGGCTTTCCCACTGCAGGAAACTTTCCAGGAACTTCCTACCGACCATGGTAGCTTGAGTTCATCCTGTGTCCCCAATGAAAAAAAACTACCAGGATACGGAAGGTTCCCCCTGGATTATTTCGTTGTTCTTGGGGGGGTAGGGTCTTCTGAGAGCTACAAGGAACTTTTTGAGTGGGTGGGCTGTGCTGACAAACACTGATTGGTTGACAGACCTCTGTAGCCGTTTACGTTTTCATTCGCAGAGCCGCCATTACTGGGTGTGCTGTTCCGCAAGGTTAGAAATAAGTTTAAAATACACTAAAAAGCAAAACTACCAAACACCGATCTTTACGTTTTCCCGCTGAGCCGCACTTCACAGACAAGGAGCAAGCTGGACACTGTGTGCTCGCCAAGCTTACGTCTCCGGGCTCAACGGCGAGATCCATCACTGGTCTACCCGGTCCCACTAAGCAGCGGAGGTCCGAGCCCAAGCGGGCGTGTGCGTCTTCCTTGGCCAGGGCCGAGGAGACAAACACGGGCGTGAGGCTGGCCGGTGAGGACGCGCTGATGGTCCAATCCAGTCAGTCGCGGGGGTCAAAAAGTCCAAAAACCTTCCCAGGCAGGAGTGCCTCCAGCTTGTGGAAAAATGCTGCGTCTGCCATAGTGCAAGACCAGGAAATGAAGCCCGGCTTTTTGTCTGTGTTTGTACCGTCACAAATAAATAATTGCAATGTACAGTCTGTTTTTTTCCCCCATGCAAACACATTTACAGACACCAAATACTTCACAGTGTTGTATTTAAAAACTAACTTAGACCTGTCCGTGAAGTCGTGTTTTTTTTTTTTTTTTATTGAACCTTATCTCGGTAAGGTATTTGCAATGCCAACCTGGCTGCAGACAGCAGAGTAAAACAAAACAAAATAGAAGGAAATACATATACAAACAGCACGTGATATACTGTACTATCAAGTTAAATATTACATCATAGCACATGATAAATAAAAGGTCCATAAAAGGCATGTGAGCGGATATTCACTAAAGCTGGAGAACTTGCATGAAGAAAAATGTAATCGCCTGAATGCCAAGACATTACAAAAAGTTGTATTTTTGACAATACATATATAAATTATTGTAGAAGCCTGCAGATGACTATCAATGTGATTTATTGTTCTCAAATTTGTTGTGGAACTGTGTAAGGATTCAGGCTCATGTCCCTTTTGCATTTTCCAGCTGAAATATCACATCGATAGTCATTTGCAAGCTTATGTTGCACAATCCATTTAGGTATGTCATCTCAATAAAATAGCTTAATGTTTAAGCTACCCTGAACTAATAAGTGCAATGGAAACACAAACCACATGGGCCACAGGAACCTTTTGCTACCAGGAACTCTTATTACCAGAAACTCAAAGTTCCTGGGCTGGTTTGTGGAAAAGCCCCTCATGTGAACTGATGGGGGCCGGATGTTGTTAAGTTCCTGCCACCATCTAGTGATGGAGTGCCTGAAGCTCACTAATTAGCCACATTTTAGCAAATAAATAAATAAATAAAAATCAACCAACCGATGGCTCAGAACTAAAAAAATGCATAAGTTAGGGCACGCGAAGGTCAAGGTACCACTAATTACTAGGCCAACTGCAAACATATTGTGAAATTAATACCTTAATATATAATGATAGATTACAAAATATTGTTCTTGCAAATGCTTAACATTTCATATAGCTCTTCTTCTGGATCTCAAAAGGTTGTTCAGGCGTATCTAATATTGTGGCCAGCAAGTCTATTTCCCACATACATTCCATCATAATGAATTCAAAATAAAAAATAAAAATTTTAAAATAATAAATAAATAAAATTAAATTCACACATCATTGATCATATTAATTAATCGAGAAAAGATATAAAATATAATATTTCAAGGGTATCAAAAACAGAGCAAAGCAAATTTATTTATATAGCGCATTTCATACACAAGGTAACTCAATGGGGCTTAAATCTCTGAATGTTGTGTAATCTGTTCCTCCTGTTTCCACGTATGTGTCGCATTCAGCATTATCCCATTCCATCCCATTATCCCATCCCAAAGGAGTTGCATCACATTCTCCTACTTTTGCCAGCAAACTACTTGAGACTAACACAACAGTATCTCTGCTGGGTGCAGTGGAGTAGCGCACTCTATTTTGCATTACAGTACAGTAATCGCTTCAAGACACAGTTGCTCTACAATAAATTCAGCACAATAGACCCAATTCTTGATGACCAATTAATCTATTATTAGTCTTCTTCTTTTCCTTTCGGCTTGTCCCGTGAGGGGTCGCCACGGCATGTAATCCTTTTCCATGTAAGCCTATCTCCTGCATCCTCTTCTCTAACACCAACTGCCCTCATGTATTCCCTCACAACATCCATCAATTTTCTCTTTGGTCTTCTTCTAGCTCTCTTGTAATTTTATCCAATCTGGTCACTCCTAGAGAGAACATAAACATCTTCATTTGCGCCTCCTCCACCTCTGCTTCCTGTTGTCTCTTCAGTGGCACTGTCTCTAATTCGTACATCATGGCTGGCCTCACCACTGTCTTATAAACTTTGCCCTTCATCCAAGCAGAGACTCTTCTGTCACATAACACACCTGACACCTTCCCCCACTCGTTCCAACCTGCTTGGATCCGTTTATTCACTTCCTTACCACACTCACCATTGCTCTGGACTGTT
Source organism: Phyllopteryx taeniolatus (assembly GCF_024500385.1). Classification (NCBI taxonomy): domain Eukaryota; kingdom Metazoa; phylum Chordata; class Actinopteri; order Syngnathiformes; family Syngnathidae; genus Phyllopteryx; species Phyllopteryx taeniolatus. Next base: position 12,700,278 of record NC_084512.1, read on the forward strand.
GACCAGTATTTGAAGTCCTCCACCCTTGCTATCTCTTCTCCCTGTAGCCTCTATCTTACCCCTCCACCCCTCTCATTCATGCACATATATTGTCTTTCTTCGGCTAATCTTCATTCCTCTCCTTTCCAGTGCATGCCTCCACCTTTCTAACTGTCCCTCCACCTGCTCCCTGCTTTCACTGCAGATCACAATGTCATCTGCGACCGCATCTGTTAGCCTATCCATCACCCCTGCAAACAGGAAGGGGCTCAGGGCTGATCCCTGATGCAGTGCCACCTCCACCTTAAATTCATCTGTCACATCTACAGCACACCTCACAACTGTTCTGCTGCCCTCATATACTTGTATGTCCTGTACTATTTTAACATATTTCTCTGCCACTCCAGACTTCCGCATGCAGTACCACAGTTCCTGTTGGATTTATCTTACCCAACATTATAAAAAATAGACACAAAAGGAATGAAGACGCTGGTTTCTTTTTCTCATGAGGAGGGCGTATGGGAGATTGTTCAGATCACAGTCTCTCAACACGCTCTAAACAATCCCCCCCCCTCGCTCCTGCTTTTATTTGAAATAGGAGGGATTTACAAATCATAATGTTCTAAGCAATAAGACACAACACAAAATATTTGATAATAAGAGGGTTTTTCCCAGACATAGTATTCTAAGTAATAAGACACAACACATAATATTGAACCAACACCTGTCACGACCCGACCACATCCGATCACGTCCTTGGTCCAGGCGCCCTTCCATCGGATGATGCTGAGTCTTCTTTTTGAAGGCGAGACATCTAAAATTGTCCATTATACTAATGCAAGCTAAGCAAATAAATGATAACTTCTACAATTTATCTTACAGTTCCTCTCTTGGTACTCTGTCATAGGCTTTCTCTAGATCCACAAAGACACAATGTCGCTCCTTCTGACCTTCTCTGTATTTTCCATCAACATCCTCAAGGGAAATGATGCATCTGTGGTACTCTTTCTAGGCATGAAACCATACTCTTGCTCGCAAATACTCACATCTGTCCTAAGTCTAGACTCCACTACTCTTTCCCATAACTTAATTGTGTGGCTCATCAACATTATTCCTCTATAGTTCCGACAGCTCTGCACATCACCCTTGTTCTTAAAAATGGGCACCAGCACAGTTTTCCTCCATTCCTCAGGCACCTTCTCACCCACTAGAATTCTGTTGAACATGCTTCCATACCTCCACAGTTATGTCATCGGGACAAACTGCCTTTACATTTTTCATCCTCTTTAATACCTTTCTAACGTCCCCCTTACTAATCATTGCCACTTCCTGGTCCACCACACTTGGCTCCTCTACTCTTCCTTCTCTCTCATTTAACTCATTCATCAACTCCTCAAAGTATACTTTCCATCTATCCAGCACACTACTGGCACCAGTCAACATATTTCCATCTCTATCCCTAATCACCCTAACCTGCTGCACATCCCTCCCATCTCTATCCCTCTGTCTGGCCAACCTTTATAGATCATTTTCTTCTTCTTTAGTGTCCAACCTGGCATACATGTCATCATATGCCTCGTTTGGCCTTTTGCCACCTCTACCTTTGCCCTACGCCGCATCTCAATGTATTCCTTTCATCTCTCCTCGGCACTCTCGGTGTCCCACTTCTTCTTAGCTAACCTCTTTCCTTGTATGATTTCCTGTACTTTGAGGTTCCACCATCAAGTCTTCTTTTCCCCTTTACTCTCAGAAGATACACCAAGTACTCGCCTGCCTGTCTCTCTGATCACCTTGGCTGTAGTAGACCAGTCTTCTGGAAGTGCCTCCTGTCCACCGAGAGCCTGTCTCACCTCTTCCCGAAAAGCTGCACAACATTCTTCCGTTCGGAGCTTCCACCACATGGTTCTCTGCTCTGCCTTTGTCTTCTTAATCTTCCTCCCCACCACCAGTTAGCTTACACACCACCATCCTATTCTACTAGCCACACTCTCCCCTACCACTACCTTACAGTCAGTAACCTCGTTCAGATTACATCGTCTGCACAAGATGTAATCCACCTGCATGCTTATACCGCCGCTCTTGTAGGTCATCCTATGCTCCTGCCTCTTCTGGAAAAAAAGTGTTCACTAGAGCCATTTCCATCGTTTTTGCAAAGTCTACCACCATCTCTCCCTCCATGTTTCTTTCCTGGATGCCATACTTACCCATTACTTCTTCTACTCCCTGTTTCCTTCACCAACATGTCCATTACATCCATCCATTTCCGATCGCTTGGGCAGTAGCTTTAGCAGGGACGCCCAGACTTCCCTCTCCCCAGCCACTTGATCCAGCTCTTCCGGGGGGATCCCAAGGCATTCCCAGACCAGTTGAGAGACGTAGTCTCATTTCAGATACCCCAGCCACCTCATCTGGCTCCTCTCAATGTGGAGGAGCAGCGGCTCTACTCTGAGCCCCTCCCGGATGACCGAGCTTCTCACCCTATCTCTAAGGGAGATCCCAGATATCCTGCCGAGGAAACTCATTTCGGCCGCTTGTATCTGGGATTGTCCATTATAATCTACACCTATCACGACTCTCTCTCTCTCTGTCTGGGATGCTCAGAACTACTTCATCTAGCTCCTGCCAGAATTTCTCTTTCTCCTCTAGGTCGCATCCTACCTGTGGGGCCTAGCCGCTAATCACATTATACATAACATCCTCAATTTCAAGTTTCAGCCTCATCAATCGATATGATACTCTTTTCACCTCCAAGACATTCTTAGCTAACTCTTCCTTTAGAATAACCCCTACTCCATTTCTCTTCCCATCTACACCATGGTAAAATATTTTAAACCCTGCCCCTAAACTTCTAGCCTTACTGCCTTTCCACCTGCTCTCCTGTACACACAATATATCAACCTTTCTCCTAATCATCATGTCAACCAACTCCGAGAGTTTCCTGTCATAGTCCCCACATTCTGTTGCAGGCTCTGTGCTTTCCTATTCTCTTTCTGCCTATGAACCCGCTTTCCACCTCTCCTTCGTCTTCAACCCACAGTAGCTGAATTTCCACCGGCGCCCTGCAGGTTCACAGTGACGGGGGCGGACGTTGTTAACCCGGGCCACGATCGATCCGGTATAGAATTGTTTAGATGAACACTCATATTTGTTTGGCAAAGTTTTAAGCCGGATGCCCTTCCTGACGCAACCCTCTGCATTTATCCGGGCTTGGGACTGGCCTACAGTTTGCACTGACTTGTGCCCCCCATAGGGCTGCATTAATTTATTATTCTAGAGTAGTAATATAAAATAGCCAGTTCAGGGTGTATCCCGCCTCTCACGCAGGGTCAGCTGGGATAGGCTCCAACACACCCGTGACCCTAGTGATGATAAGCGGTACAGAAAATGGATGGATGGATGGATGGATGGATGGATCGTATCTTAACATAGATTTGAAACTTTATTCAGGTGATTCTTAATGGTGTGCAACTCCAGAGTTCATGAAGCATTACACTTTCACCTTTTTGGGAGGTACTCGCAATTCAGATGATATGATACATTAACTACCGTATTTTCACTACCATAAGGCGAACCGTATTAAAAGGCGCAGTCTCAGTTACGGGGTCTATTTCTGTATTTAACACAATGGTTGGAGATGGGGTTTCCATTCATAAAATATATTGAGAGAATTCACTGTTTAAATGCTTTATAATAATTCATCTGGTGTTTCATTTGCTTTTAGAATTGCAGGGTGGGCTGGATAAGATTCTTTCTCTGACCATACAGTAAGTGGTCTCGTGGCTGTATGTTGCAGGTAAGTCACCTCCTCGTTGTGTTGAAGCAGGGGGTGTCAAACTTGTTTCCACCATGAGCCACATTCTAATTATGCTTGTACAGCACTCACCCCCTGTGATGCACTGTTATTGTTTAAAATGTGTTAAAAATGTTGACATTCTACCAATACCACATCACTAGCCAGCAGCTGAGCTGCACTGTATTTGTTTACGGGCTAGGCATGTGGCTCAAACTTCTTGTCCCTTACCTAATGTGTCCTGTTTGGAAACCGTAATAATCACTCATCATATTACATAATTGCCCAATGCATTTTGATTATTACAAATATCAGGTCTAGAAGTATTGTAGGAGGTCTTAATGATATACAAAAAAAACTCAAGGAAAGTGTTAAGTCAGCACAAATCAAACCACATGTATTATATATGGAAGCAATGAGGAAGCAGTTTGTTCACATGACACTTGCAACGAACGACACGCTTAAGAACTCGAGACTGCAGACTGAGCACTTTCAAGCTAGCAAGTAACAGGAAGATTTTTAGTCCTCAATGAACACAACCGCGTACACGATTAAGGAAATGTTTCTGTCCTTTTAATTATTGTGACAATATGTTAGTAGTTAACGTGGGCAAAATTAACGAGCGACACAACTGTTTTGAGGTATTCCACACAAAGAACTGTATACACAAATTGATAACTCGTTTAACACAACGACTGCCACGGTGTTTAGCCAAATACCAAAACATACTTTAGTGTTGCTTTGTCACTTACTGTTCCTTATGTATTCTCCTGTCACAGTGACACAACGAGTCTTCCTCGCGTCTTGTCTGGTCTCGCTTGGCGAAAAATAAGCGACAACACGCATCCATTCCATTCCCTAACAACAACTACCATATTTCCGGTATTAGTTTTTCAGATAAATAGATATGTCAAACGTGCATGCTATTCTACACTAAATCTAAAATGCAAGATCTGTGAATTCATTCATGTTAAGCAAAGTATATGCATTAAAGACAATTATTTGATGGCGTAAAATGACGTAAAACGTGATGTAACATTTTCGAAAAATAACTGACTGTAATTCTGAAAACCGGATGCCACACTGGAGTATGAGCTCCGGTGGTAATGTTCCAAAACAAAATTACCATTAAAACGCAAACAACAGTTCTAGAGCGACCAAATTATGAGCCACAGTTTCTCTCTAAAGTTAGTATGTAAAATCAATGCCATAATGTTAATCTTTATTTGTGGTCCAATTTACTAATTGTTTTAATTTTGCTGCCAAATTCGACGGCCCCAACATACGCGGTTTTGAGATTACGAACGGCGTGCTGCAGTGTGTATACGTCATCACGCGTGACGCGACTCAAGAAGGCACGTTCAGTTACCGCCGTACTTACTCTTTTTCGTTTGATCTTTTAAAAATATATTTATGGCTAATTCAGATTTGTACTGGATTCATGACTTTACTGATGCGTTTGCTGGAGTTATTGACACGTTCCTGTTTATGTACACATTCGAATTACGTCAACGATATGAACTGACAACAGGAGCATACGTCTACATTGCAAATCACAAAATATTTAATGTTTATGCCCACTTCATATACTACCTAAAAAAAGGCAATTTTGCATTTTAGTGTCCCGATATAATCGTTACTCACTAGATCCTCCACATCCATCCATTTTCTGAGCTGCTTCTCCTCACTAGGGTCGCGGGCGTGCTGGAGCCTATCCCAGCTATAACCGGGCAGGAGGCAGGGTACACACTGAACTGGTTGCCAGCCATTCGCAGGGCACATACAAACCAACCATTCGGACTCACATTCACACCTACGGGCAATTTAGAGTCGTCAATTAACCTACCATGCGTGTTTTTGGGATGTGGGAAGAAACCGGAGTGCCTGGAGAAAACCCACGCAGGCACAGGGAGAACATGCAAACTTCACACAGGTGGGTCTGGGGATTGAACCCCGGTCCTCAGGACTGTGAGGCAGACGCTCTAACCAGTCGGTCACCGTGCCGCCTGATCCTCCACACAGTATGTCAAATATTCAAATTTATCTTTAAAACCGTATTTTCTTAAAGCACAGACTGTTTAGGATGTTTCACAATTTCAGTATTGAGTTGTGCAAACTATTTTTTACCACTAGATGTTGCCAAAGTTTTGGACAGACTCACTTAGTCCATAGTAAACTAGTAGACTAGTAAATGACATGTTCAGTTCCAGTGATTTGGATCATTTTAATAATTTGCAGATCATCTTACAACTGGGCTCAGGATATGAAGCAGAACAGATAGATGCTTGGTATAAAACTACTACCAGTTACAAACGGCTGTGAAAGTGCAAACAATGGAAGGGACACTCAAGGCCATGTCACATCCTATTATCTCCTAAAAAAACAAAATCAATAAAACATGACTGACAAAATTTTTTTTACATTTGCTTTAGAATCCAGCAAACTACTAAAGGTTCAATCTGTCGGTAATTTTTTCATAAAACATCTGCTTGCTCCTGCAAGGAAGAGAAGGCCTTAACAACAACCCGTTGCTCTTGACATGGTACCACATGTGAAACCTAACTTCATCACTACAGATGCAGCAAGCACAAGAATACAACTCAAATATGCCAAACTGATCAATCTTACAGTGGTAAATTGGCCTGTTTTCAGAAAGTACATCTGTGTACATGTAATTAACACGCACCCATGCCCCAGAGGGGGAAAAGAGTCCTGTCCCTTTCCACAAATCACAATAAAATTAAAACAGTCACATAGTCTAGTACAGGAAAGAACAAAAAAAGTTTGAAGTAGGAAGCAGCAATAAAGTTAATTCCCTAAAAGTGTCAGTAGGCGCTGATCCTCTTCTATGCCCACATGTGGCGTTTGCAGTGAGCGACAGCCTGAAAGACAAAACAGTCACAAACAGGACAGTTTACTGTTACAACCACTTCAATTTGTTACTCAAGTTAACCGTAAAACGCATACCTAAAAATAATACATTCCACAAAAGTTAGGGATATTTGGCTGTAGGTCAAATTTCAGGATGAACTTAAAAAGGTACAACAACCTTTACAGGTGGACTTAATTTGACAATCTCAAAACTTGACCTACTGTAGTGGTGTCACAATACCGAAATTCAGACTTTGATACTATGCCTGCATAAAATACCTCGATACTGTACTGAAACTATACCATGACACATCTAAAACATCAGTACAAACAGTTGAATGAAAACTGATAAAATAACTTCAAATACTTTTACACATTAATTCAAAATATTTGGATGATCTTGAAAAAAATGCAATAAAAAGGAATTAGCCCATTTCAAGTCATTTTCTAAAGAAGTAGCTCGATGGCTGCCTAATCATATATAAGAAGTGTGGTGTTTGTGTATCTCACACACACACACACACACACACACACAGAGCAGGGTCTGAAATAAATGCAAATTGCTGAGATTTGTGTAGCAATTTTTCAATGCGCTGTTTTGGGCCATAATTTGAATAAAATGTCTACTAAGTCCTTGGGATGGGTATCGTTAAGATTTTAACAATACTACCACCCTTAACAATAGTGCTTATTGGTCCGATACTTTAAGTGGTATTCTTAATTAATTATTTTTTTAAAACACTAAAATACCCCAATTAACACTGCTTTTTAATTTTGTTTTATTAACTTGTCTTGCAACAACAATGTATAATAAATAAAAACTGCTTTACATTAAAAGTAACATCTTGAACAAATCCCATATATATATATATATATGGTAAACAAACAATCTGCTCGTCCTCCAGAGGCAGTTGAAAATGCTGCATTTCTCCACTTGAAATGTGGTGCACTTTTGCTAAGGTTGCTTGAGTACAAGCATTGTAACTTACATTTAAATGATTGATTATACTTGTGGCAACATGTATTGTCACCATTCTGTGACTGTCACAATCAATCAACTTTTGAAGCCTGAAGTTTGCCAAAGGGCACCTGAAGGACTCCCAAACCATGAGAAAGAAAATTCTCTGGTCTGATGAGACAAAGAACTCTGACATGAATGCCAGGTGTCATGTTTGGGGGAAACCAGACCCCGCTTATCACCTGACCAATACCATCTAGTGGCAGCATCATGCTGGGGGAATGTTTTTCAGTAGTAGGAACTGAGACGAGTCAGGGAAAGATGAATGCAACAATGTACAGAGACATCCTGGATGAAAACCTGCTCCAGAGTCCTCAGACTGTGGGGAAGGTTTACCTTCAAACAGGACAACGACCCTAAGCACACACCCAAAACAAGGAAGGAGTGGCTTCAAGACAACTCTTTCAAATGTCCTTGAGTGGCCCAGCCAGAGCCCAGACTTTAATCCGATCGAGCATCTCTGGAGAGATCTGAAAATGGCTGGGGACCGACACTCCCCATCCAACCTGATGGAGCTTGAGAGGTGCTGCAAAGAGGAATGGGCAAAAGTGCAAAGCTTGTGGCATCATATTCAAAAAGACTTAAGGCTGTAATACTGCCAAAGGTGCATCAACAAAGTACTGAACAAAGGCTGTGAATACTTTTGTACATGTGATGTCCTATTTAAACAAAAAAAAACTAAACTTGCAAAAATGTAAAACTTTTTCATTATGTGGTGTTGTATGTAGAATTTTGAGAATTAATGAATTTATTCCATTTTGGGATGATGCTGTAATATAACCAACTGTGGTGGGGGGGATGAAACGCTGCGAATACTTTGCAGTTGCACTGTACATGATCATGTTAATTAATCTAGAAAAAATGTTTCAATGGTATGGGGCTTAAGTCTCTGAATGTTCTGTAATCTGTACCTCCTGTTTCCACAAATGTGTCACAGGGCTTGAGACTGCGACCAAATTGGTCGCATATGAGACCCTTTTTTCAAGTGTGCGCGCGAGTAAAAATTTCATGTGGCCGCACTTTCATACGTACATGTTTTAATGCTCCCTTGACACAGTCTCACACTATATAAGACATGGTGGTTGAAAGACATATTTTTGTCACACTCTTTTCTGAAGAAAGATCATCTCAATTTTATGAACCTCCAACGACAAGAATCCCAAAAACAAACTCCCCGTGCGTGAGTGGCACGGCTGGGTCCAGCTGGCGAGCCATGTCTCCACTGCTGTGGGGTGAGACGCAGTTTAATTTCTGTTGTTCTCTCTCCCCTTCTCTCAGTTATCCACACTCTTTATCAAGTTACGAGATATTAACGGCACAAAACATGCATCGCATATTGTAGCGGTGGAAATTCATCACTAAAGACCATTTTGGGAGATGCGATACCAGATATTTCAAACCCTATATTACAGTATATGTATGATATATATAGTCATGAAAAAAATTTGGTTAGCCTACCCAGAATTCTTTTTCAGATGAATGCCTGATACCACTAACTGTATATTACCTGAAGAATAACAGGCTTAATTGTATTATGAAACATGATTTTGGTTATTGTCAAGAAAACCATGAAGATTGGTTAGATATCAGCTCTCAAACTCATGAGCTATTTTCCTTGTCATATTTATATTTCTTCAAATGTACCTTTAGTTGCACCAGGCATTAAAAAGGACAAGAAACTACAAATATTTTCCCATGACTATATTAATCTATTTATACATACTTAAGCTTTTAGTATGCAGTTTTATTGTATTTGACTGCATTTGATTTCTTACATTCTAAACCAAGCTGCACCCACTAAGTGGCTGCTGTTGCTCTTGTTCATTGCGTACAGCGCCACAACAAAAACAGTGGACCTCTTTTCTCCACTTAGCTATTAAGTGGGTTACTCTTTTGCATTTGTGTGGATTTTTATTCTACATCTCTCCGATTTCCGGATTGGTCTGCTAATGCTAACACGTGCTAAGATATCTATGAGCACAGCTAAGAGAGTAGTTCCAAATGATGAGTCTTGCATCTTGGTTCTCCATCGGGAAGAGAAGTCTGAATGCTACCGCAGCTTGCCATTTGCTCCACACACACACACACACACACACACACGCCTTGGCTGACTGTCAGCTGTTTGTGTACTGGCCTTTAAGACACAATTGGAGCCCTGTTTATTTCTATTGAAAAAAAAAAAAAGTTTGACTTTAACATACGTGTTACAACAGTACTCTACTGTTCAATGTTTCAGTAACATTTTGCACAACTTTGTTTTCTAACAAGAAGCTGAATAGCGTGTCGTGTGAATAGGATGTCGTCCTGGTCTCATGATGTTAAAATGTGAAATGCTGTGTAATTTGAACAAGGAAATGTATTGATCTACAGGTCGAAAACCTGTTGTGAATTTTGCCATTTAGCTTCTTATTAGAGAACAGCAAGCTGTGCAAAAATAAATTAAACATTTGGGTATGTCAATTTAAAAGTTTAGAGAAGGTCAAATTAAGTTCAATTGTGAAGTTTATGGTGTATTTTGGTTCATCCTCAAATTTCACCCGAAAGCACAATATCCCAAATTTTTGATGAGTAGTTAGTGTATGTGCAAGTGACGTACATCGCATTGGGTTGCTGTCTCCATGTTCCTGCACCAGAATGAAGGTCCCAAAGTGCACTGCTCTCTTCCCAGCAGTCTGCGCAGTGCCTCAGGACATGCACCCACTTGCTATTAACACAAACACACAAGCTTCTTAATTGGCCCACACAAGAAGGTGAAGATTAAAAAAATAATACAAATAAAACCCTTACCAGGCACACAAAATCAGGGTCGAGCATCTGAAGGAGCATCTGCACAAGCATGGGCTCGTACTGTTCAACCAGCTGATCACACTGTTGAGACACACACACGTTAAATAAGACAGTCAGATTAACAGCTCCTAGTTCAATGTGAATCTCGTCACCTCTGTCTGGAAAGAGTCAGGTAGGAAACTGCAAACTTTTAAGACTGCCTCTTCAATCTGTCCCTCAGTTGCATTCTTTTCAAGGATTCCATCAATGTAGGCGACAGCCATCTTGCACACTTTGCAGTAGCCACCACTTTTGAAGACTGTCTCATCAAGGGCATCTGAAAAGAGTCTTGGTTTTAGACCACCATATGTTAACTTTAAAAAAGTAAGTTGTGAAGAACCAAAATGCATCCCAATCAGACATCATCCAGCAGTTTAAAACAGCAGAACTTCCAAGGTTAGACTTCTCACAGCTCATATTAAATATTGAAAAGGGGGGAAACGCCATTAGATTTTTCAAAATCGCTTGGCCCTAGGGGTATCCATGTACTTTGTCTTGCATAAGAGTCTGTGTCATGCCAGTCTGAGGTTAACTCCAGTAGCGCAAACTGTTGGTTCTGTTAAGCGTTATTGGTTTTGTTAAGTTTTCTAGGTCCCAAGTAGCACTACAAAAGCAGTATTTTTGGAAACAAAGGAATGGTTTGGATTTTTTGCAACTGGTGCATTTCTGTCCATCAATTTGTGCTGTTTGACAAGGAGTAGCACAGAGTGAAGATCAAATAAAACTAATGTTGAAAACATTGCTTATGCTTTTATGACAGTGACTGGAAGTCAATTCATCGTGACAGGATATTGTGAATTGAAATCTGACCCAACTGAAGGTCAGGCCAGTGTCATTGGGGGGGAATGTATAGTTTGGTGGGGCTTTTTGCTTTTAATGTAGAGAAGAATGAGAACTTACGGACATATGCACGTGTGGCATCATTGCAGACTGACAAAAGAGTGCAAACAGTCTTGGGGTCGGCCTGCTGCACCAGCAATTCAATGATGGCCTGGCCATAGGTCTCGATAAGGTCCTTGCACTGAACACTCAGGGTGGAGGGCAAATATGTACAAACTTTCTCCACAGCTGCAATCACCTCCTCCTGAAATAGATGCAGAAGATGGAACCACATATAACTGCAACCTTCATGCTCTCGTTGCTTTACATGGTACACGTCCTACCTCAGTTGTCTGATCTTCCAACATGTCTTCCAACTGCTTCATCACAAACTCACAGATTGCACATGTGGGGGAATCCCGAACTCGCACCATAGGCTGAAACACAGAGAGGATCCATTGTGAAAATGTCTTAGACAATGGAATACAGTTTCAAAATTTTAAAGGGGGGAGTCTGGTTACTTTAGTCAACTTTGCAGCAGATTCCACCTTGGTGGCAGGAACAAGACTGAGAGCAGGCAAGATCTTGGGAGCCTGCAGCTTCAACATGGGAGTGGACTTTTTGACAGCACTACAGAAGCCAGCAGTGGAACAGAAAGCCTTGGGATCCTATGGACAGAAAAAGATAAGTTCAGGAAATTGCCATGGATGGAACTCATGCTTTAAAGGTATAACCTGCACACAATTCCACAGCTTTGAAATCGGCAAGCACACATTAAGTAATTATCAAAATGCAACTTGTTGGAACCTTGCATAAAAGCATATATTCTCCGAGCTAGTGTATATTTATGCAGCGGTGAGTAAGGGTATTAGAACAAATCAGCCCCAAATCAGAACAGAGATGTAAAGTAAATTCAAGACAATGCAAGTCACAGCTGACTAATTTGCTCAAACAGGTCAGAAGACTCAAGAACACATCACACCTATTTAGTATGTTCATTTGATGTGAAAAAACAAGCAATCCTTCAGCAGGTTTTTCAAAGAAGCAAAACATTATGTTTTGTTAAGACAGTGAAACTAGCTTCCCGACATGCGTCTCTAGAGTGTTGGGTAAGTAACACTTGCACAGGTCAATGAGTAGCAACCATACAAGACCTACCTGATCCTGAGGAGCAGCATAGAGCCAAAAAAGAAGAAAAGACATGAATGAAGGAGAGATTAAATATGGGTGGGGCAAAATGGAGGGGCCGGGGGGTAAAAGATATCAGCAGGCCAGAATGGACTAGCATCCCCAAATTGAACAAAACATTGTCCTACCAGTTTTGGTAGTAGGCATGTTCTATAACTGAATTTTAGATATGTCGCGACATAGGATGGCTCACTCACCATGGAAAAGACCTTCTGAAGAACAAGGCTGCCATACTGGCTGATGTACTCCTTGCACTGTAAGGAGGAGAATGACAAAGGCAGCCAGTGAGAAACATGTCAAAATTTAGATTTGTTTTTTTTTTTTTAGTAAGTATTTAAAGTTGCACATAACTCTTCGACAAACTGAAACGTCAGTGTTTCACTTAAGACTAATCAGTTTAATGTTTTAAAAATCACAAAAGTCAAATTATCTGTAGACTTTTATGGCTGAGAATAAAGGGCAAGTTAAAAGGGTTCCATCAAGTTTTCACCCTAAAACTGGAACTTTCTATTCCATTGCAGTGGAATCTCAATTTCAAATACCGTAGAACTTGTAAAATGTGCAGTTCTAACAAAATTTTTACAAGAAAGTATGCCTTACACACACATTTTGCTTATTAAACTACACTTCACAAGACAATACTAAAACTATTAAGTCTGAAGGTGTTAATAGAAAAATGTAAGGAAAATATCCACTATGTTGAGGTGTAAAAAGTGGACTAATTTAAAGCAGACATTCTGGAGGTGTCCAGTTACTTTTGTCCAGCATTAGAGAACGTTTCAGTAGCCATGTGCATGACTTTGTTTAACAGAACCAATATTTCAGTTCCATTACGGTAGTTTAATACTTCCATTTTTTGGGGGTTCCTATTCCTGTTGACTTAACAGGACTGTTATTGGCCAATCATTTGTTAACAAATAGTGATTTTCTATCTGGTGTCATGCAGTTTAGTTCATTGATTTGACAAAAAGGAAAAACTGCTGATGCAGACTGTTAGCTTCCCCTGCTAGCTGTGAAGTAGCTTGCTGCCATCTGCTGGTCACTTGTGATGAAAAGGTAAAGTGTGTGTGTGTGTAATGTTTAAAACATTACCGCATGATGTCATGTCATACTTGTGTAACAGTCAACGTTATACAATGAGATTCATGCAAGTGAGTATTTTGTTTGCAACGTACAATATAATTTTTAACTTCTGATTTGTATGTTGACAGTAACGTTAAGTTATTTGAAAACATTGCCTGTAGAGTTAAAAGTTTTCTAATGGCGATATTGGAAGTACAATCTCAATGGCAATCCTAACAAATCAGAAGGTTTACCCGCATCATGAAATGAATGCAGATCAACCTTTGAGGATTCACTGTGTATACTGTAAGGGAAAACTTAAGAAATTTGATTTATATATATATATATATATATATATATAAAATAATAATAAAAAATAGAAAATGGCCTGATCCAAGCAGTATTTTATGTAAGGAGGGAACGTGTGGCACTCACCATGTCTGACAGACCGGGTCCCAACTTGTCACAATTCTCCTCTAATTTCATAATGAGTGTGTTAACAAATGAGGCGTTGGCCTTTTCTTCTGCTTGTGCATCAGTCATGAATTTGATGCAGTCCTGGCACACAACTTCACTTCCCTAAGGAGAGGGAGAATGCAAGGTTAAATGACCGGTGTGGAATGTACTTGTTCACAGCAGTGCAAGCGAAGAAGCAGATAGTGTACTTCGACTGGACTTTCTGGTTTGGGGGTTTCCTGCGGGTACAAGAGCCCAGGCACATTGAGAAGGAAGGGTGTCGCTGACTGGGAAAGGTCAACCTGTGGAATCTCATTGGACAGGAGCTGGTCATGAAACTTAGCCAAGGCCATCTGCTGGGAGCGACACAAACCAATGGCTCCACAAGCCACACCGGGATTATCCTAAAAATGAAAATAAAATAATAAAAAACACTGATGCATACTATGTGGACGCAGGTGAGAGGTAACAATGATGCCAGTCACGAGGTTCAGTCTTCCATAACGGCTTCTGTTTCTAATTCAACTTTGACTCACTTCCCTATTAAAAGCCCTTGGTCAGCTCTCTGCGCTTCACTGAAAAGATACTTTTTCTTTTACAATCATGCAGGCAAAGGAAGTATTTCTCAGCAATTAAAGATAAAGCAGTAAGACCTCACAAGTGAGAGGACACCACTCACCAGCTCTGCAATGACGATGCCCATGACAATGGGGTAGTAATTATCAACCAATTCCTTGCACTCTGCACTCAAGCCTTTGTCAGGAATGAGCTGGCAGGCTTTCTCCATGTAGCCAAGAACTTCAGTCTGCAATCACACCAATAAGTTAACATTTGGGGGGGAAATATAATTAAAAGTATAGAAAGTTTATTATAAACTGTTCTTTATTACCTCTGTGCCATTGTCCTTCAAAACATGCAAGATTACCATGATCACCTCTTTACACAAGTCACATGGCACGGATTTCTGGAACACGATTTATTTGAGAGAGAGAAAAAAAAAAAAGTCTGTTAAAGAAGTTACAATTTTAGGAGTGTTACAGAGGTCTCTTCTTGATTGCTTTCCAATATTTTATATCAAGGGAAAACAGAAGTAACTGTGCGCAAGATAGGAGTCTCACCATCTGGGGTTTGTTCCAGACGTTCTGCTGGCAGTGAGTCACAGCACCACACAGAGACGCAGTCTTAACATTCTGACACCAGTAAGATGGTCCACGAGCACACTGCTCCGTGCCCAGCAGAGGGGTGGCCACAGCTGCAAGAGTCAAAAGAACCATCGATAGATTACTGATTCAATACAAAAGAAAATTCATGTTTCACCCTGTTCAACTTTTACCTGCTCCACTCCATGTATTTGCAACCAAACAGTCATCCAGTTTGCACTTTACAATTTTTGGTATTGCACATTTCGCTGTAACTAAACCCCAAATGAATCAGGATTTTAATGAGCCTTTGATTACAGAGGACGTTTTGCATACGGAACCACAAGTTAAACGCACCAATATTACAAGTTGGCTTCAGTGTATAAATAAATAAATAAATAAAATAAAAACCATCAAATGAGTTCAGTCTGCATTCACAACAATGAGAAATACATTTAAATAAATATCAATTATACATGCAAATTAACTTGACCATACAGTTACTGTATGTAACTGGATCGTAACAGCTATTGCCTAGCAAGGACATAAGAGGACAACTAACAAACCGACATTTAACATTCCAACTCCCATTCAGATTATCATCATATTCTTCTTCAACAGCAGAGTAGTTTTACTTTATTTTTCCCCTAGTTAACTTGTTTTTAATTTAACAATAAGGGCAGTTGAGAACATTATGCAAATCATTGACTGCTGAGTTAAAGCTTTATGATGGCAATCATCACTGTTCATTATGATTTCCTATGAGATTGTTTTCAAATTGGAACAACTTTAAATCTGATCAGCGTCATGTACAAATTGGGTTCACCATTGAAGGTTCCACTGTATTTGATAACTTATGCTTCTCAAACCCCTGCCAAGTCCATCAGATGCACTTGTGAACAGGCCTTTCGTCTTACTAGTGAACAATCCAACAAAAGCAATATATTAGTCAATTATATGGATTTTTTTCTCTTAGCATACTATCATAGTGCACCAACTAAATAATTTGCAATAGTTTTATATTTCAGAGGACTCACATCCTGCAGGTTCACAGAAGAGCAGTTAAATACAGTTCCGGGTCAATAGACATGTAATCACAAGGAATTACAGCGCAAAGGGCTCAGTCTAACAAACATGCACCAATCTGTCAGCAAAGCAAGACTAGACCCATTCCTAAAACAAAGAACCGACCAACATCGAAGGGATATGTCATTGCTAAGTCAATAGCCTATCCTTTAAGCATCAGACCACAAATTCAAAGGATACACCAGGTCCCTGAAATAGTCACACCTGCCAAAACAAGCTTCAAAGCCACAACAGAAAATTCATCTTAATTTATACCATTTTCCATTGCAATGCACTGAGAGTTATGATAACTGCTCCTGCTTCTATCTGTATACACTTAGCTTTTTAAGATCTTCTTTGGCTTATTTTATGATACCACAATCGATGACAAAGAGGAAAGGCAAATGATCAAACAATCGAAATCTTTGGCTTATTTTATGATACCACAATCGATGACAAAGAGGAAAGGCAAATGATCAAATAATCGAAAAGGGGAACCAATTGTGATGTGACGGTAGTTAATGCCTAGTTCCCTGTCCTGGATGATCAGTACCATAAGGCAGAGAGGAGCTTTTACGAAAAGGTGACTGGCCTTCATTCCCAAACAGTACTCTCGCCTCATCAAACTAAAAGGTTGAGAACATTTTTTTTTTACGAATTTGTATGTTAGGTTTCCACATATCAACAGTTAAAGAAAATGTTACTTAAAAATGCAAGTGTGATTCATAAAGGCCTTATGATAGAAAGTTTGACACTGGAACAGAATTAGATTGTGATCATTTCCTAAAAGAAAAAAAGATTGGGTTTTACCACTGTTTTCAATAGGAAATAGAAGCTTATGTAGACAGCATTGTAAAAATATCAGCAAGCAAGAGTGAGTGAGTGGCTGCACAGATAAAAGACTAGCAAAGCAGATGAAACCCCACACCCCCTTTAGTTGAGTCATGTGCCCATACAGCAGAAATAGGCTGTTCTCGAATCACAACTACATGGCGTTTGTTTATTCAAAGGAGAACTTTCACACACAAAAACAAAACAAAAAGTAATCCTGAAACAATTAAAAGGACTGTCCAACAACAAGCAACTTTCCCGATGTAAAGTGCTTTCGATTAATCCAATAAGCAGGATTGTACTGAATCTAAATACAGAAAGCCATTTCAGTGGGCCAACACTTTGAATGAGCCTTTTGAGATTTTTTTTCCCCCTAAAAGACAAATGCAACAAGGTAAAAATTTATTTTAACGGACAAATGCAACAAGGTGAAACATCAAAGTGCACAGAACAAGTGTTTATTCTCACCAGACATGGGACAAAAGATAATCACTTTACACATGAAGCCCAAATGCCACTGTTTGTGTTATGTTAAGCAATAAAAATAAGTTCTCCAAGTAGCTACTGTATATCAAAGTATGTGTCAGTCGACCACTTTATTTATAAGTACTTAATTCTTCAGCTTGCTGTGGGTAGCTGAAAAATGTAGTCAAATACCAAGCCAAGCAGAACAGCAGCAGGACTTTGGTCCCTTTTTAAATGCTGAAATGAATGTTTGTGGTAGGTGATTTTTAGAGAACTTCCCTTTTCAGCATAATGAGAGCGAGTCAAAAAGTACAGTCACACGAAATAAGGTCAAGTTACATGTGGACAATACATTTTTTCACCTAAAAATACAGTAGTCGGATCATAAGAAATCAACAAATATACGGTTCGGTTGATTAGAAAACTTCATGCATGATTTCAGTGGTGAAAAAAGACAGGCTGAACGGCGTACGACTGGTTAGCACATCTGCCTCACAGTTCTGAGGACTGGGGTTCAAATCCCAGCACCACCGGTGTGGAGTTTGCAGGTCCTACCCGTGCCTGCGTGAGTTTCCTCCCACATCCCAAAAACATGCATGGCAGGTTAATGGAAGACTCTAAATTGCCCGTAGGTGTGAATGTGAGCGCGAACGATTGTTTGTTTCTATGAGCCCTGCGATTGGCTGGCGACCAGTTCAGGGTGTACCCCGCCTCTCGCCCGAAGATAGCTGGGATAGGCTCCAGCCCGCCTGCGACCCGAGTGATGATAAGGGGACGGCAAATGGATGGAAAAAGAAAAACAAATATTTATATGGGGCATGGCAGCCGTTAGCTTTGCTGCTAACAAGCCAGTTTAACAGGAAGCGCCTCTAACTGCAATAACCTCGATAAATAATATTCATAGAATTTACTCACACACTTCGAAAACGTAACACGAGGATATTACACCAAAAACTAGTTAGTGGAAGCAGCTGCTAGTGGTCGTATGTAATCTACTGGTGTTTACAGTTTACCAGTGCTACTTTGTCACGCTTCCGCCTTTGAAGGAAGTACTTATACAACTAAACGTCTTCACGGTGACTTATATACTGTGTATGTAATATCAATGCTCATTTTGCCTTGTCTGTTTCGACATTACCTGAGGACACGAAAAGTAGAGTTAGAAGCAGCATGACTCCGCTGTTTTCAGGCTGGTCTGATGTGCTTCTCGTGGTCGGATCTCTAGTAGCAGCAACTTGCGATAGGAGGCTTGTGTTCGAGCCTTTATGGCGGATCGCTGCCAGTCAGCTGACTACTCAGCATAAACATGTGACTCGTCAGCACTCGTGACCTCGGACAAGACGGCTGCCTTGCTTCATCTTTTATATTTAAAAAAAAAAAAAAAAAAATAATTGTCTTGTCTTGTACAGGACAGATTAAGTTACAGTATGAAAAAAATACATAAAAATAAAATAAAAAAAACAATGAAAAAACTAAATACAGTAACAAAAAAATAAGGTGCATTTAAATTACAAAGTAATGGTGCAGAGACAAAAGGAATTTAAAATAAGTATCAAGCAATGTCCACACTTATTTTCATATTCCTATTGTCTACTGTTTTAAGGCATGAACAAAAAAAACATTTTTAATATCATAAGTAGAGCCAGGCGAAGTCTTACTGTACCACAGTGTTGTTGGCACAGTATCTGTATCACAGTGCTAAGGTGTGAGGTTTGAATCTGGGCTCCAGCGTTCCTGTGTGGAGTTTGCATGCTCTCCCCGTGCTTGCGTAGGTTTTCTCCTGATACTTAGGCTTCTTCCCACACTTCAAAAACATGCTAGGTTAATTGAACCACATGAGTAGCCTGCAGGCCTGTTCTAAATATAGCTCACCAGTGATGGGACATTGTGATGATTGTTGTAGAAGAAATTTGAAAATGTAAATTTAATGTAATTTATAGAAATGAAGTGTTGCATATTGATATTTTATTTTTTAAATCACTGTTGTTATTTTTTGTGAGAAATCTTTAATATGATCAGTGTCTTCATATATATTAATGTCATTAATTATTATTATTAATTGTGTTAACAATAATGATCAATCATTTAAGTTAATTTCACAAAATTTGTCAATTCAGAGGTGTATCAAACTGGTAGCCCTCCACATGAATTATTATTTTTTATTTAATTATTTTGAATTCCACATTAATCACTAGGCTACCGAAGAAGTAGCTCTCAGTTTCAAAACTACTGGTGACCCTTGCTCTAAATTGTCCATAGGTATGAACGCAAGTCAATCACTCAATGAAAGCCGTCACTCGTCATATCATTGACTGATAATGAATCACAATCGAAATCATTCAGTAATTGTCCAACATAAGGTTAAGTGCTACACACGACAACGCAGTCCCAGATCTGGAAACATTTATACTGGGTCTCTATATATATATATATATATATTGCTTTAATTATGCTTCTACTGATGTATGTATATTTGCTTTATATTGTATCCTGTTTGTCTGTGCCTGGACCTTGAGTCTGTAAATAAAACTAATTGATTGAAATAACGATTCTTCTTCTCGTCAACTTTTGATTGGTTCAGATTTGAAAACTGCTGCCATCATAAAACCATTAGGAACTGTACAGACATTTTTGTAATTAACATTTAAATATTCTTAAGTATAAGCGGTATTCAACCATTCTAATATTAATACTGTATAATTAGAAAAAAATAGACATTCTTTAACCCCTCGCTTAACTTTAATGATGAATGCATGCCAAGGGTCAGTCAGCTGCAAGATCATATTTTGAATGTATTTTTCATTTTAAAACATTCTTAATTGTCAGAAGTGTAAAAATAAACTAGCCATGTAAAATGTACAAAAAACAAATCTGCCAATTTGTGGGACTTTAGAGACATATTTTACCTGAAATGTGTATTCTAATTCCAAATTGTACAACCTGGGTAGTTCAATTTTAGAGGTTCCACTGGTGCTGATTTGAATAAGGGATATAAAAAAGGGGTGGGAGGGTTAGATATTTGATATACAGTATACAATATAGAAATTGCACCATTTCTACCAAAATAAGTTCAGCAACTAAAATTGCCGTTTGTTTCTTCAGGGCTCATCCTCACAAGGGTCCCATGTGAGCTGGAGCCTAATCCGGCTAACTTTTAGGGTGAAAGGTGGGGTACAACCAGGACTGGTCGCCAACTAATCACAGGGCACATTTAGACAGAGAACCTTTCACACTCATATTCACAACAATTGACAATTTAGAGTCTTCAATGAACCTAGCAAGTTTTGGGAATGTGGGATCAAGCTGAAGTATCCGGAGAAAAGCCATGCAAGCATGCAGAGAAAATGCAAACTCCACACGGGAAAGCTGAACTGTGAGGCAGATGTGCCAAATACTCGTCCACTATGCTGCCACAACAAAAAATGTTTGTATAAGCATTTACACAGTGTAGACACACAAAAATGTTTTTCATTATAATAACACAAATCCCAGTCATACATCACACTTAAAAATTAAAATAAATTAGAACAGTCTGTGGCTACGGTATGTATTTATGCTCCAACAGTTAACTTGCTGACATCCAATGTATAGTAGATGACAGCTATGGCATTTACAATAATACAAAAGATTGACCTTTAAATACTCGACCTTCTGTTGCTTGTCAATAGGTGGTTGGCAAACTTTGCTGTGTTTGGTTTTAAAGCGCCGCAAACAGCTTGGTGATGTATTCATATTGTATTGAACAAAAGCAGGCATTCTGGATTGTGTCATTTAAGTATCAATATGCATTCATATTTCTTTTCATCCATCCATTTTCTATGTCCTATATATCCTTTATCCTCATTAAGGTCACAGGTGAGCTGGCTATGGACGAGAGACAGGGGCCACCCTCAACTGGTCACCAGCCAATCGCAAGGCATATACTGTAGATAACCAATCACCCTTACACCACTTGACATTTTTCTTCAGTGAACCTATTATGCATGTTTTCATATTGTGGGAGGAGGTTGGAGTACCTGGAGAAGACCCATGCAAGCACAGGAGAACATGCAAGAAAGTCCGTGGGAATGCAATTATCCTGCAACAGCTAACCTGCTGAGATCATGTTTAATTAGCCAACAACAATTATACAGATTGACCTTTACGTCGCTCAACCTGATATTTGTCTAGGTGGCTGGCTAACTTTGCTGTGTTTGGTTTTAAACACACACCAAATACAGCCCAATGATAGATTAACACCAAAAAGCAGCCATACTGGATTGTCTCACTCTCAAGCACAACACATTGATTTTCTGTACCGTTTCTCCTCATCAAGGTCACAGGTTAGCTGAAACCTATCTAAACTGACTTTGGGCAGGAGGACACATAAACATATAACCATTCACACTCATATTCACACCTAAGGTCAATTTAGCGTCTTCAATGAAACAAACCTGCCCGCTTTTGGATAGTGGGAGGAAGCCGGAGTACAGGGGAAAACCTCAAACAAGCATGTGGGGAACATACAAACCCAAATCCAGAACCTGTCGACTGAGGCACTCGTGCATACCACTCCAAGACTGTGCTGCATAACTACTTCTACCTTAACTTGAAATTATAACCAGTTAAATAAAAGTCCCTAAATTCATGGAGTCACAAGAATAGCACTGTATATTAAACGTGACTATTTGAACATCCGACCTTAATGACAGTAAATGATTGCACCTCTCAGTGCGTACTCATGGCTTAAAATAATAAGCAATATATACCATATTTGGCACTATAATTTAAGTATTGCTTTTTTAATAAATGTTTTTGTATGCCTGGATAGTAAATACTTCACACACTACTATTATTAAAAAACATTGTTTATTAATATCACAAAACAGCTAAATCAGGTCCAACACTCATGGAAGAGATCAAAGAAGCAGCATACAGCACATCCTCAGGATATGAACTGCAAGGACCTGTTCAAAAAAAAAAAAAAAAAAAAGTTAATAATATAGTTACAAGTATGAGTTACAACCTACTTAGCGCAACATGAACCCCATAAGCAGAATGTACATTGACTTCACAAATTCACAATTGCCAATTTGTTTTCAAATGAAAAGGTATAAAAATGTGTCAAACTGTTCTTCAACAATGTGACATTGTGTCAAAACTACTTTAATCATTCATGTAATTTAAAAAAATCAAAAGGGTAATTGTACTGCAAGAGCACAACATAGAAATGGTTTATTGTTAATTTTATGTTAAAGTTATATTATGTTGTTAGTATAGTGTAACTTCTACACAGTATTATAACCACTAATTGCTCCAATACAAAAGCTCAACTTTTCTTATATTGTTTAAAAAAATATATAAAACACAAACATTTTCTTTTTCAAATGAATTTGTGGACAAATTCATGGGGTGGATTAAGGCAAGTTTTCAAGCCCACCCAAAATAGGGCTGGCCTCGCCACTGTTTGACACTATCATACTTTATAGCGATGTACAATACCTGCTATTATATTATGAATACAGTAACCTACAGTATTCCTACCATAATACCATACGTACTTTCCATCACTGCAGAGGGCCACAGCATGTTTGTTTGGCATTCTGCGTGTCCTTCTTCAGCACGGTGGGCCTCACCACGTCCACGTCGCGATGTAAGTGATCGACAAGGCCCGTGAGGATGCTGGGAGCCGCGTAGAAGTCAATCAAGAAATAGGACGCCCGGTGGTGTTTTTGGTTGTGTTTGGTCATCACAAAGGGCAGGAGCCTCTCTCCGAGGTTCTCCATGTCTCTCACCACGGCGCCCCGCTCCATTAAACTCTCCACTGTCCGCCGGAGAGCCGCCGCCGTCTCCGGTCGCTGCATCGCCTTCAGGATAAGGGCCAGTTCGTAGCGTGGCATTGTGTCAGTGGGTTAGGATGTGAAATTTTAAAGCAAAGACTCAATGGGTAGCTGACATTTCAAGAATCCCGTCAAAGTCGACCATGTTATGACAAGAGGGGGAAGGAAAAAAAAAAAAAAACCCCGTCGGTCGTGATGACGTATACAAACTGCGCCTGTATGTTTAGTTTGAGTCGAAGTTGTAAAAATGACGACAACCCGACGGGAAAAGTGGTGCATAAACAGCTGATATATTTATTGTTTGGAAATACAAATGTGGTTTGAAAATAAAAAAATTTATTTGATCAGAAAAGTGTGCGCGACCAGGAAGAACGCGTACCAACAGACATCTTACTCTAGTTGCGTTTGTTGGGAACACCGAACGATGGTGTTCTATTAAAAATCTGCGTAATTTTAAAAACAAATTTCCCAGTATTACCATTCAATACAAAATTGTCGAAGGGGCATTGCGTCCGACGTATAAATGCCCTTTTGAGTAGCTATTCGGATGTTGTGATGCTTTTGTTTGTACGAGTGAGCTATCCTATTTTTTTGGTTTTCTTCACAATACGCATGCGCACATATCAAGCGTTGTCGGTCACTTCCTTCCATCTCCATCGTGGTGAACATGGCGGAGCACAAGGCTGTGCCCAGCGATTTGTACAAATGTGTGTACTCCTTTCTGTTGGAGAACAAGTTCACCAAGGCGGCTCAACAGTTTGTCAAGCAGGTTATAGTGGTAAGTATGTGTGTGTGTTTGTCAGGTAGGTGGACGGACTTCGACGGTAGCGTGCATGATAAACGACAGGCTCTAGCGTATGTATGAATTTAGCACGTGGATTAAACTTTATTTGTGCAGCGTTCCAAGTTCAGGGAATTCAACCACTTGTATTTGTTTTTCTATTACTAGAGTCCTCAGGATCCAAATGAAGAGTCTCTTCTCAACATCTACGACTTCTGGGTGAAGTGAGTTATGTGTAAAATCTTCCAGTTTTTGAATTGACTTACTAACGTTTTGAGTAAAACATTTTGAGTGTGCACGATGTTTGTAATGTTATTGTGACAATTAAGTTCTTTAAGAAAAGTGTTTTTAACTGTAGAAATGTAACAAATACACGTGAAGCAAGTTTCACCTGTTAATCACCATATTCTCTAATGATCCTAAATTAAGATTATTGAGAAAGCTTGTCATTCTGAAAGAGTATGTTGAGGAGGGGTCTCCTAATGGGTTCTTTCCACATAACTAAATATCTGTTGCAGATAATACTGCTTACCCTTTTTTGTTTTGTGCAATATAACAGCTGTGTATTCACTGAGTAAACAACAAAGTATGATATATATATATATATATATATGTGTATATGTGTGTATATATATATATATATCTATATATATATTTTATTTTTATTTTTTATTTTTATTTGTTTTACCCTCCAAAAGCAACACAAACAATACCTTGAGCGTTGGGTTCCAATGTTCATATCGCCATCCAAAGTCAGCAGTGTTTTAAGCTACCACACATTTCCCAGCAATGTTGAAATCTTTCATGATTACGTGTAATTAGTTGTTCTGTCCCACAGCCTGCTTTCCTGGATACCGCAGTGCATAAAAACATTAAATTAAGATGAGAAGTAGACTCGATTCGGAAATTAACTCTGCATTTGGATGACAAAGATTCACCAGATCTTCATCCATCCATCCATGTATACATGCATACATACATAAAGTTAAGCAGGCCTACATTTACACCGAGGTTTTTCATGCTTCATGGATCTAAAGGAGAACCTTTACAGCCACTTCCGCTATCTGTCTGTCTTTATTTGACACTCATGCAAAACACAGGGAAAAAAACCCACAAAAAAAATAACAGGAAATGTTCATACTAACATGAGTACATATTCACATGAGTACATATTCTATCACTAACCGGTTGTATACTAGGATATTGATAACTGCTATCTCTAACAAACCACAACGTTGGAAAGAATATTGACATACATACAGTTAGGGATGATCCGATCATGTGATGGAAAATCGGGGTCGATAACGTGATACAGGAAGCCCTCG
Source organism: Phyllopteryx taeniolatus (assembly GCF_024500385.1). NCBI lineage: Eukaryota > Metazoa > Chordata > Actinopteri > Syngnathiformes > Syngnathidae > Phyllopteryx > Phyllopteryx taeniolatus. Next base: position 12,725,712 of record NC_084512.1, read on the forward strand.
ATTTACGAACGAGTTACGTTCCGGCGACGTAACACGAATTTCCGCGCAAGTCTGATTTCACCGTTCAAGTTGAAATTTATGGCAAAATATTATGTTACGGGTATTTTCCCACGTGATTGTGACAGCAAGCTCATTGTGTCAGGGCGTGTGCGTCAATGTGTGAGTGAGACGGGACTGCGCAGGCGTCGTCCGGCGGGACTGCGAAGGAGGAAGGAGTGCGCGCCGGTGCGAGTGTGTACAGTGTAGTGACGGCGACCGGGGAAGAGTAGCGATTAGCAGAGGACCCGTTGACGTTGAATGTGCAGAGGAGCTAATAGAGCCATCAAAGCAGCAAATCGGTTCTTTATTGTTGCCGCCACCCAGCTCAGCTGTGCAACGAGAGAAGGGAGTTAACCCCTGCATCTCCCGACCACGGTCAGGTGACCGTAGCAGGAAAGGATAACACTTTGTATAAAGAAACTAAAATACATTGAAATAAAAAAATAAGATGCTGTACTTACCATTACTGCTGAGAGTGTGAAAAAAGAGGGCAAAAAAGGCAAAGATACTCCCAGCACACAGACAAGCACTATGCACTAGCTAAGCAGAAACACTATGGTGCTTGGAGAAAATGGCGGACGAGGCACGGGCGTCGTAAAGTCGAAATGTCGTAGGTCAAGTGCGCCGTAACTCAAGGACTTCCTGTGTGTGTGTATATATATATTAGGATGAAGGCCTCTTCTTCAGGTTTCCAACTACTACAACATTTTGCAATTTGTTGCAAACTGTTTAATGACACCTCTGGTGTAGTTTACTGTTAAACTAAATGCACAACAAAAATAATTACACAAATTATAATTTTAATTACAAGACTCTCGATCGTTTTAGAAATCGTCACCTTAATGCTAACAGTCATTGGAAGTCCCCGTTGAAGGGCTAGCTTGAATTCGCATTAGATTACGGGTGGAATTTACCTTCCACCGTGCCGCCTGCTAAATGTTTTTTAAGTTTTTGTATTACTATTATTTTACTTGTTACTAATTTATTCTTGGTTTGTTCTCAAATATTAAAAGTTGAGTTTTGGTAGTTATATTTATCAGATCGGGACTCGGTGTCGGCAGATAATTAAAATCAAAGACCCGGGCTCGGGTGCAAAAAAATGTGATCCGAACATCCCTACATACAGTACCTTCATATCCGTGGTTGTAAGAAGAGGCATCTCAAATTTTCTGTGTGGTGCTTTGAGGAGGACTGAGCCTGATTTCGGCAACTCGGGAGATTATGTGCAAAGTGCCAGTAATTAAATTTATTAGACCACATCATCAGGACTTTCGTTTTCTGTGCGATCACGGCATCTCACCATTTTGAACAGAAATTAGGTACTATATTTCAAATTAAACTCTCCTTTTGTGAAACCAAATGATTTCAGCTTCATTGAGAAGTCAGAGATTAATCCATAACGGTCGACCACAATTTATTTTTCACTTCTGTTCTATTCACGGTTTGGCATTTGCAATTTGCATATTACATTTTTTGGAGGGTCCATATCCTCTGTTATTCACAAAAAAAACTTAGCTATTCGCTTTCTTTGTGCTCAGGCCAAAGCAATTAAAAGTATTACTTTAGGGCCATCTGGTGGAATCTCATTATTAGTGTTTGGTTAAATTCATTTTGTCATCTCTGAGATGTTCTGTTTTGTCGGCAATCCGTGAATGCACTTCGTACATAGTCAAAAGTGAAACTTGGGCCAGTGTACACATGTAGACAGTCGGCCTGTTTTTGTGCCTTCCTGACCAAGTATGGAAATGCCAGACAAACTTATGTCTTATAAGATTGTTCTGAGGTCTGATGTGTGTTAAGAGTGGAGTATTCCAGATTTTAAGGTCCAAAACAGGTCTGGGCCGACAATCCTAAATAATCAACGCGTTCAAGCTGACTTCTCCGGAGTCATGACGCTGAGAATTGTAATGTGGAACAGAATATAGCCAATCAAAAAGCTCCCTGACTCAACAAAAGAGAGAGACAGTAAATAAAAACAAGCATGTCTTGCCCAGTGGTTTTTGGTACACAAGTGGGTTCCCGGATGGCAAGTATTTTCCAAAGCAAGTCGTTTATTGGGGACAAAGGCTTTACAAGGCTCCTTGCTCCAGCAACTTTCAGTAACAATCGGGAAACATCGGTGTATATCCGGGAAGTGTTTTTTTCTTTAGATGATGTGTGATCATGCCGTGAGATTTCAAGATTGGCAGTGGAACAAAATCTTTGTGTGTGGTGTTCTGTATTGAGATTATTGCAGCACACCACACACCGTATGACCAAAACTGTTAAATCCCTCATTTTTGTCTTCGTCATGTCTTCATAACTTATACATACTGATGTGTTAACCATTATTTACTTAAAAATTGTATTTACCCATGTTGTTGAGTTAGGACAGTTGTGGCATTAAAATGTAACATTTGTTGAGCACTGTATGGATTTCTGTATGTGCTTAGATCACCTAAAGCTCGGAAACGCAAAGCGATTTCTGCCAAGACTGAAGCTGCTGGCTCATTAGCCAAGAAGGCAAAAGCTAGTAGAGAGAGCTCCAGCAGTGAGGAGGATGAAGCTGATGTCAAACCCAAGAAGGCTACTCCTGCTGGTAATATTACTGCACTCTTTGAATTGTTATATGTATGTTTTGAAACCATTGTAAGATTGTTCCCCTTTCAACAGTCAAAGCAGCACCTGTTAAGGCATCGGCTGCAAAACCTGCAGCTACAAAAGCTTCATCTAGTAGCAGTGAAGAATCAAGTGACTCTGAAGAAGAGAAGGCTCCTGCCAAGGTAGCAGTCACTTATTTCATAATTAACATTGTGGTGTCGTGTTTTTTAATCTTTGAATGTCTTATTTCCTCGCCTAGGCTCCCGTAAAGCCTACAGCAACTGCAAGTGGCGCAAGAAAGAAAGACAGCAGCTCTAGCAGTGAGGAATCAGACTCTGAAGAGGAGCAGGCCACCAAAGTGCCGCCGAGTGCGTGCTGTTGCCACTTCTTTGTGTAGTATTGCATGGTTTTATGAATGCATAATAAACCATATTTAATTTTAAATGACAGAGCCAGTTACCACCGCCAAGCCCAAAGCTCCTATTCCCGCTACAGGAACGGCTAAGAAAAAAGAAGAGAGCAGCAGTGAAGAAAGTTCCTCGGAGGACGAGGAACCGTCCAAGGTGAAAAAACTGGCATCTATAAGCCAGTATTTATGCTGCAGATCTAACTGATGTAAAGTTTCCAATTTAGTGACTAACTACCTTATACTAAATTTTTACATTTACTGAATTTCTTTAACAACCTGCATGCACTCACAACCAAAACGTAGTTAAATAAGGCACAGCCGAATGCAACTGAAGTGGACCAACGCAAAAAAGTGAGTTGGCGACTCTCCGCCCCAGACAACGATTGAGCACCGTTTGTCTACCGACACGCTGCCATTGGAAAACTGCAACCTTGTATCAGGTTTTGAGGCATTTGTATGTTGTAATATTTCTGAAATTTTTTTGGTGTATGTTCCATGATGTATGGGAATTAAATCTATGTTCTTGTTTTCTTTTCAGATCGATTATTTTGTCTAAAATTCCAAACCAAATTTTCCAACCAAACCAAAAAACATTCCACCATCCTTGTGAAATCAGTTAATGCGGTTCCCAGGCAGCTTGAGAAACTGGTGGCTAATGCTGGTGCCCATATAAAATTTTAAATAAAACTCCATGCAACACACTTTCTTCATGTTCGTTTCTTGTAAGAATTATAGTTCAGAAATAAATTACAAGTACTTAAAAATAGGGAGTTACTTTTCAAACACCCTGTAGACGCGGACACCCATTCACACTCACATTCACACCGGCACTGAGTGGGAACTGAACCCACGCCACCCGTGCCAAAATCACTGGTACCACTGCACCATCCGTGACCTAATAACAAAATATTTTATATATTTTTAGTTGGTCTGCAATGACTCATCATTTACTACGATGGGTGCCTTCTATCATTTTTCTTATGGGACTAAGCACTGCTAATGGCCCATAGTTAGGCCATATGTAATGTTGTAGGTTTATTGTTGTATTGTCTATTGTTGTAATTTTGATTTGCCACGAGTGCGTTTTCATCCACAGTAAGGGGTGCTTGGTTGGCTGTATGAGTGTCTGTCATTCAACTCTGTATTCCGACGTCAGGTTAACGTTGATGGTATATTTGATCGGTCAGTTTGCGTTCCAGTTGCATTGGCTATTTGTATCCGCATTGAAAGAAGCCTTAAATTTGAGAACATCCAATTAAACACTGTCATGACACATATCCAAATCATGCCACATGGAAATTCTTTTCCCCACCTAAACCCTTTTGTGCAAATCCAGCCATCATGTTGTCAGAGATCAGAATGTTAATTTGCATTTGTTTCTGATGCATTTCCTTGATAGGCTCCAGTGAAACCTGCCCAAGTGAAAACTGTTGCTGCAGCTGCCGAGTCGAGCAGTGAAGACTCCTCATCTGAAGATGAGGCTCCGCCTAGCAAAAAACCCAAATCAGGTTTGTTTGCATTTTAAAAACCATCTCAGGTTTAATGGAGGACTACTTGCAACAGATCAGTGAGGTACTTCCAATTTCGCCAGTGATCTGCAAATTAGTTTTCGGTTAACTTCCTGCTCCATTCACAACATTGGAAAAAGGAACAGAGAAAAAGTTGAGTGATTTAACTACCAGAAAAATGAGTAAATACAATATGAGGGATACTTTTAATAAGTCACTTAAAACAGTGGGTGGCTCAAATGGACATTCCCGTGAGGTTGCGATAATAGAAAAATTAAGTTCCACTATCTGTTCTAAAGACCGCATCCTCCCTACCCAGGGTAACAGAAATTTGGAGTTGGAGGAGTTTGTTGTTACTCTGCATACAAAGGTATGTAGCAGGCATTTATTTCGGCAAGGATCACATTCATTGTACAACTAAGGATATGCTGTTTTGTCGTCGTCGTTTGAGAGTTTGCCAGCACAAGAGATGAATACTCACGTTAACAGTGTAAACTATGGTTCCATATAAGTTTTGACCGCTGCATTTTGAGCGCTGGGGGATCCCATTTGAGAATATTCGTGTTCAGATGAAGGTTACAGGGTGTTAGAAGGGAAAGAAATGACATGTTCCATTCAAACAATGACAGTACGATATTTTTGAATAAAATCCGTCTGCCCATAGCAGTACAATACATTTGATCTTTGGAGAAAAGCCTTCTACATTCCTTTTTGTGGGCTGAGTACCAACAAATCCCCCTCCTTGGTATTCTGTGTACCCACTGCCATCATAGTGCGGCGTCTTTAGGAAAACGGTGGATGCTAATTTTGCATTGTCTTGATCCGGTGCAAAAAAGCCCACAACAATGCTCATTTGAGCCACCCACCGTTTTCATCCATCCATTTTCCGTACCGCTTATCCTTCCTATGGTAGCGGGCGTGCTGGAGCCTATCCCAAGTAATTCTGGGCGAGAGGCAGGGTACACCCTGAACTGGTTGCCAGCTAATTGCAGGGCACATATAAACAACCATTCACATCAACGGGCAGTTTATAATTTTTAATTAACCTACTGTTCATGTTTTGGGGATGTGGGAGGAAACCGGAGCACCCGGAGAAGACTCACGCAGGCATGGGGAGTACATTCAAACTTTATATAGGGGAGGCCAGATTTGAACTCTGAGGCAGATGTGCTATGTGGGTGTGCCGCCTCACCCAACGTTTTATGGACCACAAAAGTATCCGTCACATTTACCGGAATTTCACGTGTATAATAAACTTTGCCCCCATAAATCAATAGTGTGTATTATGCATAGGCATAAGGAAAATGAAATCATTTTGTCACAGTGTAGAGGAAAGGTTTTATGATCGTAACTAAGTCACTGACCCCTCAACCCGTTTTTACTCTAGCTTTGTTTGGTTCTCGTCATTGTCTTTGGGCAGTGTGTCTGTTGGATGTTGGTTCAATCATTTGACTTCATCTCTACAGGAACGTACAGTGCAGTCCCACCTCCTGCTTCAATTCAGAAAGCTGCATCAGCAGTCATTAAAGCCAAGGACGACTCAGACAGCAGTGATGACAGCAGTGACGAGGATGAAGGGAAGAAAGTAGCTTGTAAGATATCGCAAATGTAGTTTAAACTGGGCAGCTGGAATTTTGTTGTGATGTGTCCAACAGTTTGTGCTTTGTGTAGCTAAACCTGCACCCATGAAGAAGACTGTGCCTACTAAAACTGGTTTGAAGAAGCCTGCAGCAAAGAAAGAGTCCAGTTCTGAGAGTTCAGGTAGCAAACATGCATGTTCTGTCTCTCCTAGGTTAAACAGAACCTGTCTTGTATTGTTTTATAACTGTGTCCTCTTAGATTCCAGTTCAGATGAAGAGGAGCCCAAGAAGCCTGCAGCCAAGGTCACACCAGCTAGAGCAGCCCCAGTCAAACAAACTCCGGCAAAAAAAGACGATTCCTCAAGCTCAGGCAAGAGGCAGCAGATGACTGACTTGCTAGCTTATTTTATTTGTGAAATCCCTTTGAACTGCTCGTTGCCTGTCAGAACAACTAGTATTATTTTACAACTGTTACAATATTGTTTGCCATCGTACCTCCAGACAGCAGCTCAGAAGATGAAGCTCCAGCAAAGCCTGCCACTAAACCTACTGCACCATCAACTGCTTCAAAAGCGCCAGCTGAGAGCAGCTCTGACTCCTCATCTGAAGAGGAAGAAGTAGCCAAAGCCAAGCCAGTTGCGTCAAAGGCAGCTGTTCCAGCCACCAAAGCTGCCGCTGCGGCAGCAGAAAGCAGTTCAGACTCTGACTCCTCATCGGATGACGAACCAGTTAAAGGAAAGCCTGCACCGGCAAAGCCTGCACTGGCTACTAAGCCTGCAACTCCCGCCACTAAGGCTGCTGCAGCGGCAGCAGCTGAAAGCAGTTCAGACTCCGACTCCTCATCTGAGGATGAAGAACCTGCAAAGGCCAAGGCACCACCAACTAAACCTACTAAACTTGTCACCCCTGCTGCAAAGGCCAAGGCACCACCAACTAAACCTACTAAACTTGTCACCCCTGCTGCAAAGGCCACTGCTCCAGCAAAGACTGCAACTCTCACAAAGACTGCTGCACCGGAAAGCAGCTCAGACTCAGACTCCTCATCTGAAAATGAAGAGCCCGTGAAAGCAAAGCCTGCAAACACAAAATCTTCAACGCCAGCTTCAAAAGCTGCTACTCCTGTTGCAACAGCTGCTAAAGCAAAAACAGCAGCAAAAAGCAGCTCTGAGTTGGACTCCTCATCTGAAGATGAAGAACCTACAAAAGCCAAGGCACCTCCAAGTAAACCTTCCATCCCTGCTGCTAAGGCTGCAACCCCAGCAAAGGCTGCAGCAGCAGAAAGCACCTCTGACTCAGATTCCGCATCTGAAGATGAAAAACCATTCAAAGCAAAACCAACACCTGCTAAACCTGCCACCCCAGCTTCGAAGGCTGCCACCCCGGCAGCAAAAGTTGCTCCTCCGGCAAAGACAGTGGCAACAAGCAGCTCTGAGTCAGACTCTTCATCAGAGGATGAAGAACCTGCTAAAGCTAAACCAGCGACGAGTAAGCCTGCCACTCCTGCCGCAAAGACAGTTGCTGAAGAAAGCAGTTCTGACTCTGACTCCTCATCTGAAGATGAGACGGTGAAAGCAAATCCAGCAAAGGCAAAACCTGCCACACGTGCTTCCAAGGCGACCACACGTGCTTCCAAGGCGACCACCCCCGCTTCCAAGGCGACCACCCCCGCTTCCAAGGCGACTACCCCCGCTTCCAAGGCTGCAACTCCTGCAGCAAAAAGCAGCTCGGAGTCTGACTCCTCGTCCGAGGAAGAGGACGAACCTCCTAAAGCCAAGACAGCTGCAACTAAAGCAGCTGTTTCTGCAGCAAAGACCGCAGGAGCCAATGCAGAGAGCAGTTCGGACTCAGACTCTTCTGAGGAAGAAGCCCAAGCCAAGGCTAAACCTGTGGTCAAAAAAACTGTAGCACCTAAAGTGGCCAAGAAACCTGCCAGGAAGGCAGCAGTGGTAGCTAAAGCTGCAGCTTCAAAAGCAGCTGCAGCAAAGAAGGCCGAGAAGAGTAGCTCCGACTCGTCCGACAGCTCGGACTCTGAGACGCAGACCAAGAACACCCCTGCTGAGGCTGCCATCGCCAATGGGAACGCTTCTAAAGCTGGGTCGGCTAAACCTGCAGAGTCATCATCCAGTGACAGCAATTCAGAGGAAGAGGCTGCTGGGAAAAGTACTATTAAAACTTCTAACCCTGCGGTAGCCAACAAGGTGACTAAAGCTAAAGACAGCAGCAGCTCATCAGACAGCACAGATGATGACGATGAGGCATCGGCAAAAGCTGCCACTACGCGCAACGCCAATGGTAGTAAGTCAAGACATCGAAAACCACGGAAAAAGTAGTGAGTAACACATGAAATTATTTTTCTCAATTGACACAGGCACCAATGGCAAGCAAAAGAAAGAAAAGTCATCAGAAAATGAAAAAGAAGCAACGCAAACAAAAACTCCAAAAAGGAAAAAAGCAGCAACTACACCACAAACCTTTCCGAAAGACAACAAGGTAGAGTAACAGCTTTACACGCACTCACACATTATCTAACAGGATCCAAAAGAAGGCCGTAAACACGGAAACAAGTCAAGAAATGTCTGTGTCCACACAAAAACAATGTAAACATACAAAAATGGCATTCAACGGGAAACAAGCGAGAAATTTGCGCAGACTGACAACGAGGTAGAACTTGAGCTTGGGGGTCACTCTCTACTTAAAAACGGCAAATCAGCAGGAGAATGTTGACAGTCCTGCGGTGGACTTAAAAATGTATGGGATAGATTGTTCTACATCTCCACTTATTGCTGAAGGTGGTAGTAGGGGAGCAGAAGATTTTTCTGTAAAAGCCATATGCTCAGAACTCTTCTGCGGCTTCAACACAACATGGTGATCTACCATTGTTGTTGGGTGAGAACAGTGTCGACTGTCACCGTCTCAGGAATGATGCGTACGTGTTATAAACACACAAACACAAGGGAATCGTTTTAAGATTTATTCACTTGGGGACCTGGATTAAAAAAAAATTAACTAATTTTCGGGCTCCCAAAACCCCAATTCCATGTAAATAAAATGTAGAAACCATGTAAAAACATCCATCCATTCATCCATTTTCTGAGCCGCTTCTCCTCACTAGGGTCGCGGGCGCGCTGGAACCTATCCCAGCTGTCATCGGGCAGGAGGCGGGGTACACCCTGAACTGGTTGCCAGCCAATCGCAGGGCACATAGAAACAAACAACCATTCGCACTCAGTCATGCCTACGGGCAATTTAGAGTCTCCAATTAATGCATGTTTTTGGGATGTGGGAGGAAACCGGAGTGCCCGGAGAAAACCCACGCAGGCACGGGGAGAACATGCAAACTCCACACAGGCGGGGCCGGGGATTGACCCACCGTGCCGCCATGTAAAAACAAGGAAACTTTAAACTCGTTTACGTGTGGACATGGCCTAAATTCTGAGGATTGGGCTGGCCACTCCACAACTTTGTTGGTCTGGAACCAAGATGAGGACACTCAAGTCAAGTCGACTCGAGTTGACTTTGACTTGACAAGTCATCCCGTTTATAGTTGGAATCTGCATTTTAATAGAGGTTGCTTTTTGTTTATTTTTTTAAAAAACTTTTTCTCTCTTCAGAGCCTTGACATGGACTGGCCAATAAGAGAACGCATCAGTTATGACATTTTCGCTTTGCACAACACAAATTTGAAAACCTAAAAACAAGTTTGTTTGCAGTCTTCTCACGTACCTTTCCGAAGAATAAGGGAGGAAGATGTTGATGTGGATCCCCGCCTTGCAGACAACTCTTTTGACGCCAAGGTAAGCTCAAGAACTGGTGTGGCCCACTTCTTTGTCACTCACAGGTAAAATGGGCATAATCATTTTCAGAGGGGCTCCAATGGCGACTGGGGCCAGAAAGCGAACGACGTTCTCCGCTTTACCAAAGGCAAATCATTTCGCCACGAAAAGACGAAGAAGAAGAGGGGAAGCTACCGGGGGGGCGCCATCAACACCTCGGTCAACTCGATTAAATTTGACAGTGACTGAGGACCCCGCCCTCACCTGCCCCCCCCCACCTGAACTCTACAGAACTTGTGTGATGAGGACCTTCTAAAACAGTTGGTACTTTGACAGATACCATTTAGTATGAAAGTAACACTTGATGGGATTCGTGGTGAAACACACAAGGCGCCCAATGACGGCTTATAGCCAGATGCTGGTTTAAGGCCATCAGGCTACACCAAAAAAAAAAAAAAAAAAAAAAAATCGCAACAACAAATACAACTAGTATGGTTCTTTATTTTTAAGCTTTTCCATGAATTACAGCCATCAAACCTATCATGATTCTTTATTTTTAAGTTTTTCCATAAGTGAATTACAGCCATCCAACCCATCACTGGTTTTTCAATTGATTGTATACATTTGTCAGTCTATAATGTGAACATTGGAGAGGGTTTGTACTCCCTAGTTTTTCCTTAAATATGCTGTGGAGGAATTACGTTTTAGGGTGTGTATTAATATTTCTTGCATTTTATTCCATTTCAATAATTAGGAGTTAATGTATAGTCAATGTTCCTTACAAACCATGTTGCATTGAAACATGCAAATGTTAAAATTTAGCCATTCACCGCTCCTGTTTTTGGTAGAAATCTTTGTCTCCAATTAGTTGATCTCTTTTCTGTCGGGATTTACCTTTCTAAATACTTTTTTTTGTTATTTTGTTGGGTCATTAACCCTAACGGCAATTAAAAGATTAACAATATTGTCAAAACCAGTATTGTAGTTGTGTTCGGTTGCCACAAGGTGGCACACCATGCAGTTAATTTAAAACATTGCTTTCACTTTTGATATATATTTCTAGATTGTCTTAATTTCTCTCTGAACAATAAAATGGATTAAACACAAATGGTCATTCACTTTTGAACAAATTACATGTACCGTGGAAGAAGTGTTGAGGCATATGTATATATTACACAAGATAGAATGCCCTATTATGGTAGAAGTGATCAGAAACTGTTACAATGGTGAAAAATATTTAACTTAAAAAAGTGTAGGGGTGTAAAGCGTTTTCAAAAGTAAATCCCAACACGTCTTGCAGTCTTTAACATTTCCAGACAAGTTTGACAATATGATTTTCTGAGAGAACAATCCTTTTTCGCTGCACAAGATGAACAGCAAATCAATTGGGTGGAGGCAGAGAAATAAGCTCTAAAATTGTGATAAAAATGATTTTGTTTGCATACTGTATTTCATGTGAAATACTGGGAGCAAAAAGAATGGATTAGATAAACCATCTTATAATGAAAATGTAACTTCTCAGCCTTCAGAATTTGGCAGCATCACAAGCTTTGGTTCAGTCTTGTGGCAGGCAAACCAAGTCCTTTGACTGAGCAGCAGATTCATGTCCATGACTTTTGTCAGAAAACCCCTTGATGTGGGCTGCAGTCTTTTCTCCTGGATAAGAGTGGATGAGAAGCAGTCAAAGATGGATGGATTGGTGACTGGGTGTTAAATAAGCCCCTCCTTGAGCCGTCACCTTATCGTGGTGGAGGGGTTTGTGTGTCCCAATGATCCTAGGAGCTAAGTTGTCTGGGGCTTAATGCCCCTGGCAGGGTCACCCATGGCAAACGGGTCCTAGGTGAGGGACCAGACAAAGCACGGCTCAAAGACCCCTTACGATGACGACAAGACATTTACTCAGGTTTCCCTTGCCCGGATTCGGGTCACCGGGGGCCCCCTCTGGAGCCAGTTCTGGAGGTGGGGCTGGAAGGCGAGCGCCTGGTGGCCGGGCCTGCACCCATGGGGCCCGGCCGGGCACAGCCGAAAGGGTAACGTGGGTCCCCCTTCCCATGGGGTCGTCAGTACGAGCTGAGCGGTGGCCGAAGGCGGGGACCATGGCCATCCGATCCCCGGCTACAGAAGCTGGCTCTAGGGACGTGGAATGTCACCTCTCTGGCAGCCCGAGCTGGGGTGTGAGGTCGAGAAGTTCCGACTAGATATAGTCGGACTCACCTGAACGCACAGCTTGGGCTCTGGTACCAGTCCTCTCAAGAGGGGTTGGACTCTCTTCCACTCTGGAGTTGCCCACGGTGAGAGGCGCCGAGCAGGTGTGGGTATACTTATTGCTCCCTAGCTCGGCACCTGTACGTTGTAGTTCACCCTGGTGGATGAGAGGGTAGCCTCCCTCCGCCTTCGGGTGGGGGGGACGGGTCCTGACTGTTGTTTGTGCCTATGCACCAAACAGCAGTTCAGAGTACCCACCCTTTTTGGAGTCCTTGGAGGCGGTGCTGGAGAGTGCTCCCGCTGGGGACTCCATCGTTTTGCTGGGGGACTTCAATGCTCACGTGGGCAATGACAGTGAGACCTGGAAGGACGTGATTGGGCGGAACAGCCCTCCCCCCCCGATCAGAACCCGAGCGGTGTTCTGTTGTTGGACTTCTGTGCTCATCACGGATTGTACATAACGAAACACCATGTTCAAGCATAAGGGTGTCCACACGTGCACTTGGCACCAGGACACCCTCGTCGCAGTTCGATGATCGACTTTGTGGTCGCGTCATCGGACTTGCGGCCGCATGTCTTGGACACTCTGGTGAAGAGAGGGGAGGAGCTGTCAACTGATCACCACCTGGTGGTGAGTTGGCTCCGATGGTGGGGGAAGATGCCGGTCCGACGTGGCAGGCCCAAACGTATTGTGAGGGTCTGCTGGGAACGTTGGGCGGAATCCCCTGTCAGAAGGAGTTTCAACTCCCCCTCCGACAGAACTTTGCTCATGTTCCAGAGGAGGCGGGGGACATCGAGTCCAAGTGGACCATGTTCCGCGCCTCCATTGCTGAGGCGGCCGACCGGAGCTGTGGCCGTAAGGTGGTCGGTGCCTGTCGTGGCGGCAATCCCCGAACCCATTGGTGGACACAAACGTTGAGGGATGCCGTCAAGTTGAAGGAGGAGCCCTATCGGGCCTTTTTGGCCTGTGGGACTCCTGAGGCAGCTGATAGGTACCGGCTGGCCAAGCGGAATGCAGCTTCGGTGGTCGCTGAAGCAAAAACTCGGGCATGGGAGGAGTTCGGTGAGGCCATGGAGAAAGACTTCTGGATGGCTTCGAGGAAATTCTCGTCCACCCTCCGGTGTCTCAGTAGGGGGAAGCAGTGCACCATCTATAGTGGGGATGGGGCGCTGCTGACCTCGACTCGGGATGTTGTGAGCTGGTGGGGAGAATACTTCGAAGACCTCAATTCCACCAACACGCCTTCCCATGAGGGAGCAGAGTCTAGGTTCTCTGAGGTTGAGGTCACCGATGTGGTTAAAAAGCTCCTCGGTGGCAAGGGCCCGGGGGTTGATGAGATTCGCCTGGAGTTACTCAAGGCTCTGGATGTTGTAGGCTGTCCTGGTTAACACGCCTCTGCAACATCGCGTGGACATCGGGGACAGTGCCTCTGGATTGGCAGACTGGGGTGGTGGTACCGCTTTTTAAGAAGGGGGACCGGAGGGTGTGTTCCAACTACAGGGGGATCACACTCCTCTGCCTCCCTGGTAAGGTGTATTCAGGGGTGCTGGAGAGGAGGGTCCGTCGGGAAGTTGAATCTCAGATTCAGGAGGAGCAGTGTGCTTTTCGTCCTGGCCGTGGAACAGTGGACCAGCTCTACACCCTTGGTAGGGTCCTCGAGGGTACATGGGAGTACGCCCAAACATTCTACATGTGTTTTGTGGACTTGGAGATGGCGTTCGACCGTGTCCCTCGGGGGGTGCTTCGGCAAACCCCCTGATACGGGTTGTTCGGTCCCTGTACGACCGGAGTCAGAGTGTGGTCCGCATATCCGGCAGTAAGTCGGACTCGTTTCCGCTGATGGTTGGACTCCGCCAAGGCTGCCCTTTGTCACCGATTCTGTTCATAACTTTTATGGACCTGAACCTTTGCCTTAAATACAGAGAGAGGGTAAACTACCTCTACTGAGGTAAGTACGACCCTGGTTAACTTAGTCAAAAAAAAAAAAAGTCTTTTGGTGGGTCCTGAATGAGTTCTGGCCTGGGAGTGGTGGCTAGCATAGGCCCCTAAACAGCCTTAGGTTTGAAAGTTGCTCCTGGGGTTCCTCTGGAGATTTCATGTTGTTCTCGATGGACCTCCAGCTGTGGAATGAGGAACGTTACACAAAGTGAGCCACCACATGGTCCAAATCTGTGGAGCAATTGATCCACATGACTTTTCTAGAGAAGATGATCGTTGGTTTTCACTGTGTATGACTGGACCTGTTTTTGTAACAACTGCTGCGGCTCACTAGCCACCGTTTGCACCTGAGGTGATGCAAGACAAAATGCTGTAATGTCATCAAAATGACACATTTGATCATATGACTAGTTGTGGACATTAATCCTTGTAAAGCAAATATCTAACCACTTATTATACGCACTCTGGTTAGCAGTGTGTGGGACATGCCAAAATCTCATCCTTCCACATTTGAAGAGACCTATAATTGTACAGGTATGTGCAAATGGTTGGACACTCATAAGCAGCCCTCAGAGTTTCATTATTCCACGGGTACATTTGATTACGTGATGATTTAGTGATTCTAATGAGAATGACAAAGGCACTTTGTTATATTGACCTAATTATTAATGAGAAGATGGGAGGTACATGTGTTGCTCTTCAATGTACAACAATGTTACATCACAACACATTACCCAGTGGGCATCACTGTAATCTGAAGGGACAATTTAGGTGTTGATTACACAACCTCGAGTCACAGTTCAGCCTCCGTGGTGGTCTGTGCTCTACTCTGTGGGCTTCATACATTATGGCATTGCTAAAACAACAAATCTAATGGTGGTCTAAGTCTTTTGCACAGTACTGTAGACACACAGTGTAGTCTTTATGAAAATCCAGATTATTTGGTTTCCTCTAATGTGCAATTAATTCTCACTGTTGTACCATTCATTCAGTTACTCATCCATCCATTTTCCGAGCCGCTTCTCTTCACTAGGGTCGCGGGCGTGCTGTAGCCTATCCCAGCTATTATCGGGCAGGAGGTACACCCTGAACTGGTTGCCAGCCAATCGCAGGGCACATACAAACAACCATTCGCACTCACATTCACACCTACGGCCAATTTAGAGTCTCCAATTCATGCATGTTTTTGGGATGTAGGAGGAAACCGGAGTGCCCGGAGAAAACCCACGCAGGCACGGGGAGAACATGCAAACTCCACACAGGCGGGGCCGGGGATTGAACCCCGGTCCTCAG
Source organism: Phyllopteryx taeniolatus (assembly GCF_024500385.1). Taxonomy (NCBI): domain Eukaryota; kingdom Metazoa; phylum Chordata; class Actinopteri; order Syngnathiformes; family Syngnathidae; genus Phyllopteryx; species Phyllopteryx taeniolatus. Next base: position 12,741,038 of record NC_084512.1, read on the forward strand.
AACTGTGAGGCTGACACTCTAACCAGTCGTTCACCGTGCCGCCCAGTTAAACATCAATGATAGAATTTCTTGTTCATGGGCACGCTTGATGGAGACAGTCTGATCTATGCATATTCACTGCTTGACAGAGAATGTAAACAATTGACCTTAACACGTCCTTACCCACACAGATTGATTAGTTTTACCATATTTGATACAAGGTGAAGAATGGCCAAGTGATGCCCACATGACTCAAAGTTTTTGTATCCATCCATTCATGGAAAGTTTGCAAACCCATGAATTTAGAAGACAAGTGCCACCAGACATACTTTCACACAGACAATATGTACACAATTACTGCCTGAAGAGTGGAACAATCAGATTACCAACTCAACTCATGTATAAACACCCAAAAACAACTGTAGCTGTAAAAAAAAGTGCTGTAAATAAGAGAAATTGCTGCCCCAAAGGTTAGTCTCACTAAATTTATAGTATTGCAGAGTGAAAATGAGAAACTGGAAGAGCAACACTTTATATACACACATAGACATACAATAGGTACAGAAAGTATTCAGACCCCCTTAAATTTTTCACTCGTTATATTACAGCCATTTGCTAAAATCATTTAAGTTCATTCATAAGTTCGATTGCAACCAGTCATCCTGTCCCTGCAGCTGAAAAACACCCCCACAGCATGATGCTGCCACCACCATGCTTCACTGTTGGGACTGGATTGGACAGGTGATGAGCAGTGCCTGGTTTTCTCCACACATACTGCTTAGAATTAAGGCCAAAAAGTTCTATCTTGGTCTCATCAGACCAGAGAATCTTATTTCTCACCATCTTGGAGTCCCTTCAGGTGTTTTTTAGCAAACTACATGCAGGCTTTTTATGTGTCTTGCACTGAGGAGAGGATTCCGTTACTCCACTCTCCCATAAAGCCCCGACTGGTGGACGGCTGCAGTGATGGTTGACTTTCTAGAACTTTCTCGCATCTCCATCTCTGGAGCTCAGCCACAGTGATCTTTGGGTTCTTCTTTACCTCTCTCACCAAGGCTCTTCTCCCCCAATTGCTCAGTTTGGCCGGATGGCCAGCTCTAGGAAGGGTTCTGGTCGTCCTAAACGTCTTCCATTTAAGGATTATGGAGGCCACTGTGCTCTTAGGAACCTTAAGTGCAGCAGAAATGTTTTTGTAACCTTGACCAGATCTGTGCCTTGCCACAATGCTGTCTCTGAGCTCTTCAGGCTGTTCCTTTGACCTCATGATTCTCATTTGCTCTGACATGCACTGTGAGCTGTAAGGTCGTATATGGACAGGTGTGTAGCTTTCCTAATCAAGTCCAATCACTATAATCAAACACAGTTGGACTCCAATGAAGGTGTAGAACCATTTTAAGGATGATCAGAAGAAATGGACAGCACCCGACTTAAATATATGAGTGTCACAGCAAAGGGTCTGAATACTTATGGCTGTGTGATATTTCAGTTCTTTTTTGATAAAACTGCAAAAATGTCAACAATTAATTTTTCCCCCATCAATACGGGGTGCTGTGTGTACATTGAGGGGAAAAAAGATTTTAGCAGATGGCTGCAATATAAAGTGAACATTTTAAGGGGGTCTGAATACTTTCCCTACCCACTGTATATATGTGTGTGTGTAAAAAAAATCCCCAAAAACTAAACATTCAATTTCTCAATACAAATCTTTAATTTGCATTACATTCATCATAAGTGTTTCAGTGCACAATGTAATATTTGGACAAATACACATTTATAGATATATTTTAGTGACATAAAAGAACAAAAAATATTTAAATGGTAAAAGAACCTTGCAAGTAAGTATAGAGATGCTAACAGACTTGCCTAATAAGATTCAAGATAAAAAAAAAAGTCACATGGTGCACTGAATATGGCAAAAAATAAATATATACTTATATATTTCCCATTATAAAAAAGTGTGTGATGCATTGACGGGAAGCCTCACAGACACACTGTGCATGCATCCTGACACCAGAATGGGCGATGAAACACCTCATGGCTGCAGTCGTTTGTTAGTAAAATGTCTGCCTCTAATGGCGTTGTTACTCCCACTCGCGTGTCACCTTTGCTCTCCATTATGTCTTTGGCATTGCAAAGTCCCAGGCGGTGTCCTGAGCACACTTCCACATGGCGCGCACCAACCGAGTGAAGCCCATGTCCTTGGGTTTTTCCAGCCCACGCATGAGCCGCTGCTTCATAATGGCGATGAACTCCTTATTACTGAGCTCGCCATTCCCTGAAAAGGTGTGTGGGGAGGCACGCGAGAGGAAGAGAAAAATAAGATGACTGCTTTCAGAAGAGCTCCTTATCTGAGGCAGAATTGTTTTAGCCACCAGTTTCTTACCGTCGCAGTCGAACAGGGCGAAGACCACGTCGCACACGTGATCTGACAACTCCACCTTGGCTACGGTGCGGGCCACCTGTTTCATGGTCACTGGGAGAAGGACAACCACAGACCAGGAAACTCATTAGTGGAGAAGGATAACGGTGTGGGGTGGACACATAATTGGAAAGTCTTTGCCTTTGGATCAGTAGCAGTGGAGTGCCACTCACAGTGAACAGTTCGATTGATATGGAAATGAGAAAAAAGAAAAGGCTGACAGCATCAGCGTGTACAACTGAGAACGACTGACTGAGAGGATGATGGGAGCATATGAAGATAGAAACCAAGGAGGTGGAAAAAGCCCCAGGCAGATGATAAAATGTTGAAAATCTATTTAATCTCATCCACGGTTATTGAGAGGCCCACCTAAAAAGGGCATAAAATGAAAATTTGGGAAAGATTGAGGAACATGAAAGAGGATGGGAAGGTTTGCCATAAAAGTAATCAAAACAAATCTATTAATGGCTTTTTTTTGGCTTACCTGCAAGAGAGACAATGGCTTTGTTTGCATCAATCCCTATCCACTTTGTAGTGCTCTATATAGCAAGTACCCCACTTTGTAGTTATGTTCCAATGTGTAGTGAGTATAGGTTATCCCTTATACAGGTATAGTGTCCCCATTATATCCTGCAATGCATCTTGAAGGGTAGCGACGAACCGATGGTCACTAGAACAGCATTATTTCTCATGATGCATTGTACTGATTTAAAAAGAAAAAAAAAAGCTTCCTGGGTATTGGGGTTGATTTTTGGTACAAAAATCTCTAATATAAGTAGAGCAACACATCACAACACAGCTTAACCTAAATTGCGTTTTTTATTTATTTAAAATAAACATCTTCAAACAATATTATAATTTCTTTGTTCAATATTTATTACAGAAGATCCACCAGCTGACCATCCGGTATGTTGTAGTAGTGTTCAAAAAATTTTTTTTTTTAATTTTGTCTGATGAGTGAACTATGTAGTCCAATATATAAAATATAGTGATTGGGGACTATGGAATGAGTGAACGATTCGGAAAACAGCCAATGTGTGTACAGTGAACCCCCGCTATTCGCAAGTGACAGGGACTGGGCTGGAATGTGAATAGCAAAAATCTCTGGATAATTGATGGCCATTATAATTGCATTGAATGTTTGTTTGTTTTTTTAACCCCCCCCCCCTTTTTTTTTTAAATATATACATACACACATGGCATGTTTTTTTGCATGTACGTAGCAAAAACCGTACGCTGGAAGCAAGGACCTTAGCGTAGACTACGGTCAATTTTATTAGCAGCTGTTTCCACAGTGAATCACAGCCAATAAACGTGCGGACAGAACTAAAAAGCTGAATCATTGTACTGAATGGAGGAGATGTTGACTCACTAGGAAGCTGATAAGGCTAGATTTCTTTTTTTCCTGTGCACTTTGACAATCAAGTGTATAATGAATAAACAGACAGATGCGAGACGGATGTGACAAACAAGTACAATATGTTGAATGACTGTGACTCAGTGATTGTCTGAGCAGTAATATGCAGCTGCACAAACAAGTTAAATGTCCCATTAGTGACTTTTCACAGACCCGTGTTTGTTTTAGCTGCCATACCAAGTCAGTAGTGTGTAATACAATGACTTCAGATATCCTTTATTAATCCACAAAGGGGAAAATTCAGGTGTTACAGCAGTTAAAAAAAAAGGAAATAACTATGACCACCTAATTCTACCAAAATGGATGGAAAAAAATAATATTTACTGATGACCCTCTGACCTGTGGTCCTACTCCTTTAGGGTGCTGTTTGTACCAGTGTACACCGACCAGCTCAATACAACCACTTGCACAATCTAACGAGCGGCAATACATTTTAAGAGCTGTATCAGAAATTAGGTCTTTACAAAGATAAAAATGCTCACGCATTAATTTAACAATATGTTTGATATTGGATACTGATAGCTTTTTTCCCCATATTTGGACTCATATGTAGCTAATTAAGGCAACCAAAGTGTTAAAGTAAAAAAAACCAAAAAAAAAACACTGAGCATTGTTCTTTTTGTAAAGGCAGATTTTATAAACAACTCTCATATTGAGTGTCATTACATAGTACTTGAGAATGTACAGCTCTACAAGATGAAGGAAATTAAATTGGCCCAAGTTATTAGGAGATAAGGTCGGTGGGAAAGTGTGTATACCTTTATCTATGGATGCTCCAGCCATGTGGTAGAAACTCAGCGCTGTGTCCACATCATTGACATTCTTCAGAAAGGTAAAGAAATTCTCCACCTCCTCAAATGTGATACCCTGCACAAAGGGGAAAAACAAGGCTGAAAAAAAAATAAATAATTGAAAACCTATACAACATGCAACCAGTCATGACCAGGTCACGGCAAAATAATGGAAAGGTCATCCAAATATCGCCGAGAGCTGCGAGCATGCTGCAGCTCAACAGTGTGACACAAATGGGCAGAGGCATTGGGCATGCATGGATGAACAGTCTGCCGTGAAGTGTCAGCAGAACAGGCCCACATGCATAATACAACAATACTGCCACACTGCTCATTTGCAAAGAAAAATACTTTTTTTTTTTTTTACAGACTTTCATTTTTACATTTTTTTTTTATTTATTATTTTTTTTTTTTTAAAAGATGTAGGTTAGGTCAAGCTCATTGTTTAATTGACCCATCACACTTGTGTTACGCAGCTCCCCTTATTATCTGTGGCACTATACCGGAGAAACCTGAAAGCTATTCATGTTATTTATGCTAACTTTAAAGAGGAGGAGATAGGAGACATTTTACTGCAACACCATTGGGGATATCAAATCGTTAAGCACAGTCTTCTGTACGCTGACTGACAGGGCTGATTACAGAGAAGTGCAACCAGCATGAAACCACAGTCCATGGAACATGCTGGTAATGGGCAGTGAATGTGCAAATTCTGAATTTGTCTTAAATATTTACAGTATTTTTATATATTCTCCCCATTGCTCTCAGCAAAGACAAGTCATGCACTTTAAACTTCAAGACTCAACTTGATGTCAGAAAGGCTTGCAGAAGTTTAAATGCCCCTTATGCAAGAACCCTCCTAACGTCATTTTGATATTGCCCTACATGCTCCCATGTAGGGAAATTAGTGGAAACACCAGCAAGGGCCAATCACCAAATAGTTCTATGTACACACAAATTTAATACACACATGATAATCTACCTGTGCATCCTTAAACATCTTTTTCAATCCCTTCTGCATCTGCTTGAGTTTACGAGACTGAACGCCGCTGTAAGCCAGCAGCATACCGCCAAACTGTCTCTCTGAGATTCGTCCATCCACAGGATCATTCCGCTCAAACTGGAGAGAGAAGCGCAAGAGATGAGAACTGAGTGTGGTGCACAGGAACAAACAAATTAATAGGCTGGTGTGGAAAGATGGAAAACTGTAAATTCTGGTGTCAGCCTTCAAGTTGAATTAGGCGCAGGAATAGAATGGTGACAGTAAATCTCGCCGTGCATTTTTCACAACGTTCCAGCGAGTCCTAACCTTAGCAATAGTGGACCTTGGCTCTGTCAGGTCAATCCTGGTTATTTATATTTGCAGCATCTTGACAGCCACGCGGCAGCCTTCCTCCTTTCCCTCAGAATGTGCCGACCTTTCAAAATGCTAATTCGTAACACAAGGGGCTGCTCGTTACTATGCAAAAGATAAGCCAGACAGCAATACTAGAGGGGCTGCTCATTCATACGCCAATGAAGAATCTACCCTTTAAGGCCAGAGTCCAAAAGTAGGTTCTCTGACAGGAACAAACAAACTTAGACAACTTATACTGTGGTAAAAACAGTGAATATGGGAATTAGAAATTAGACTATGCAATACAAACACAGGAACCATATCTGTAGTGTTTGTGCCAAATTCAAGGTGGTACAACAAAGACGTAGCAGGTGCTCTGACTCGTGCCTTAGATGACAGCACATATTATGGTTGAGCTTATCAGTTAGGCAATACCCATGCTAATTAATAGAATCACCATATGCTCAACATCATCTAACAGCGGCTGTGACGATGAAAGGAGAAATTGGCTTTTGCCTGCACGGCTACCAATTTTTGTACAGTGTTGCTGTGTGTGTCCCCATTAAACCAACGGATAGATGGCCTCAGTATAATCATGTTACCTCTAGCTTAAGCACATCATGCTGCAGCTCCCTCTGAAACTCCAGGAAGCTGCCGATGGTAAGTTTTCCCTTCAGGTCTTCTCCAAAGAAGTAGGTGGTGAGTGCCGAACTGCAGCCGGCTGTCTTTAGGGTGTTTCCTGTGGTTGAGCGATCGCGGTGTCGCATGCCCATACTTGTTTGAGAGCGGATAATGCTCTGGACCTAGACGGCGATAGTGAATGAATAATGACAAGTAAGAGATGTGACGTTGACACCATTTTCTGTCATGCAATCAGTCCACTTTCGACGCGCCTGGAGTTGCCTTCCTTTTGGGGGGTGGAAACAAACATCACAAAATAATCAGACCTTTTCATTGCTGTTGGTTTGATTTAGTTCAACCATCCATGGCGTGGGGCGAGCTAATTATCTGCAGCCCCAATGCCAACAATGAAATTCATGTACTAAAAAAAAAAAGACCAATAAGATCACAAGTGTTGTGTACTACTGCCACTGTTTTTCTTTTAAATTTTGTGTCCCCGCCCCAAAAAAATTAATATTTTGTGCAAAGGGAGATCATGTCCCACACTATTCCATCACATCCATCTATTGTCCTCTGCTTATCCACACTAACAAATATCAAACTGGCCTGAATATTATTTAAATGTAACAATGCGTAAAAGTATTTTTTTCAAAGCTGTTACCTATTACATATACCTTAAATTTCAAACAAGGTATTGTTAAAAATAAATATTACATCTATCCATCCATCCATTTTCCATACTGCTTATCCTCACTAGGCTCATTATGTAGTGTTGTATAATAATAAAAAATTGCCATGTGTATGCAGGATCAAATCAAGTTTCACCAAGGTCTAATAACATTTCCTTCAATAAGGAAAATGTTATTTAACATTATTCAGATGCTTAGAATCCAGATCTGACTGTATTTTTTACATATTCATTTCTATGCTGTTAATGTGAATCCACAATAAGCTCTAAATTAAATTTTACATCCTTCTAGCTATTGAGATGTTAAATTGCCTCACTACATTTGGTGCAGACAAATGTGTAAGCCCGAGAAGAGCTCTGCTATCAGTGCTCTTGTTTTTGTCCTTTGTGTCGGTGTGTGACAAGCATCCCAGACGAACCTGTTCAAACTCCTCCAGGTCTACCTCTCCATCACCGTTGAGATCAAACATCTTAAAAGCAATCTCAAAGTTCCTCTGGGGAGCTGGACACCACAAGAGAACAAACACAAAAGGAAAGGCATTCTGAAATCAATAAAACACAATATGGAAATGACATCACACTTGAGTGACCCAGAGATGGCTAAAAACGTCAATACTGGCATCACATTAGACATCAACTGCTGCAGCTTCAATCTTTAAACGACCTGAGTGGTTCTTTATTAGATGATCTCTAGTCTCTCGAGCCAACTCTCATTCATGTGCAATGATGTAAAAATTAAACGAATACTGTCAATTGTAGGTCTTATCCTCCGGTACAGTATATGAACAATATGTGCATACATATTTCACATTTTATGAACTGTAATCACTGAAACACATCATTAGTCAATACAGTGGTGCCTTGAGATGACCATGACCATGACCACATTAGAAACTCAAAACATGTTTCAAATCATCTTTCCCAACTGAATTGAATCAAAGTGCCATTAACCCGTTCCGGCCTACTTTAAAAAAAAAAAATACAAATAAAATAGTCTTTCATTCTTTTTTTTGTTAGGAAAATAGCACTTTATAATATTGTATATTGTATTTTATAAAACAGTGTAATAACAAATAGAATGTAAACAATCAGTTTGTGCATCATAATTTTACGCTTCAATTCAATTAAATGAGCTCCTCCTGGTGTGCCCACCTTGTCCACCAGGGGCAGTATAATTCAGTCGTAAGGGCACAAATGAGTCACCACTCCACTCATGACTCAGTAAACTGCAATATTGGTAATTTTCACAGAGGATAAAAAATATATGCTTGTATTGTTATATTGTCTGTCTTCATGTGTTGCTCCACCATTTGTGTTCAAACATGTTACTCAAAGGTTTATAACCGCACTAAATATTGTCAGTAGAAAAATGAATGTCATTCCAAGTTATCACTTTTAAGTTGATCTATGATGGAACATTAAATGTCATTCAATGTGACATGTGGCTGTGTTGAATGGAACAAAACCAACCAAAAGGCGGTCTGCTATGTCTGCTTAAAAATGACATGTCCTTGAAAAGTTCCACAGAGACTTTCAATACACGTATGAACAGATTAGAATAAGCCAGCTAAACTGCGGGTATTTTTTTTTTAAGTAGCTATTGGAAACTAAGAAGTCACCTTTATAGTTTCCATTGCCATACAGTGGGTACGGAAAGTATTCAGACCACCTTAAATTTTTCACTCTTTGTTATATTGCAACCATTTGCAAAATCATTTAAGTTCATTTTTTTTCCTCATTAATGTACACACAGCACCCCATATTGACAGAAAAAAAACAGCATTGTTGAAATTTTTGCAGATTTATTAAAAAAGAAAAACTGAAATATCACACAGCCATAAGTATTCAGACCCTTTGCTGTGACACTCATATTTAACTCGGGTGCTGTCCTTTTCTTAAATTGAGAACTGTGCACAGTTTGAGGAATGTGGGAATTTAAGAAGAACTCTTCACTTACTGGAAAGCACAGTGGTGAGAAAGATGTAGTCAGAGAAGGAGATGAGGCCACATTCTCCCAGAGTGTAAAATATGCTGTCTTCATCTGCAAACTTTTCCCTCTCTTGGGCTATCTTCTGCTCATATCACCCAACGCAAACAAAGGAAAACATCATCATATTAAAAGAATGTACTGTACTTTATTCAGAACAGGCCTTATTAACTTTCAGTGTTGTGTATACCTCAAAGACAAAAAAGGGAACTTTAAAAAATATAAGAGAACCAGAGTGCATTGGACTGAATAGGTTACAATGATCAAGCGCAATATCATGCAAGTGTTCCATACACATGAGGCTATACACGCAGGTGAGGGTGGTAGTGACAAATAGTGGGCGTACAAACATCATATAACAGAGGCTGTACTCACAGTGTGAAACTGACATAACAAGAGAGGAAACCTCACAAGACCGCAGTACAAACATACGCACTACTGATAAACCACATCTGGAACACAAACCAAAAGGTATTATTACAAACAAAGGGATTTTAGTTTCACACACGCGCTCACACTCACTCTCTCTCTCTCACACACACACGCAAACACGTAACAAATGCCCCCCACCCCCTGTTAGCATGTGTATAATTACAGCCTTGCATGAGAGTGACACCTAATCACATGCACACTGCACTGTGAAGAAAAGGCTAAATATACAGTTTCCCATTAGTAGACCGCTCCACCAAAAAAGAGTGCACAAATAGACAGACAGCATGCATTAGGAAGGGGGGGGGGTTGTTTGTACACTGAGCCTTGGTGGAGTTACCTCCGTCTGTAAAAGGTCCATTTCAGAGGAAGAGGAAGGATGAGGAAAAAACTGTTAGAGAACAGCATGGCCTATGCTGTCTTTAGCAGGGTCTTGGAACGATAAAGACAGACACATATTCATACGTTCTTTCTTACACACAGACAAATGCACATACATCGATTATCATTTGATAATCACCAGTTGAGCTTAAAACGCACAAATCTTACTGAGCTACAATAATATATACCAATGAACAGTGGAACCTCAACTCATAAAGTATGGGAAATTGACAAATATCCTTTAATGAGAATGCGTGGTGTCAGGTTTTTGGGCAAAATGTTTAATGACTGAAGTGCTAAAAGAAGAAAAATGCTGTGCGAGGAGAAGAATATCCACTGGATGTTACCATGCATTCTTGTGTGTTTCAGACAGTATTATGCAAGTTTCAAATGTAGACAAGTCTCATTTATTGGTGTGTTACTGGATTTGATTGTCGATCTTCTGTGACCGACCATTTGTTTGTGTTGTTTCTCAAGAAGAATAAAGATGCATAATTTTTTTCCATTTTCTACATTACTTATCCTCACGGTTGCAGGTATGCTGGAGCCTATCGCAGCTAACTGCGGGCGAGAACTGGTCGGCAGCCAATCACAGGGCACATAAACAAACAACCATTCGCACTAACATTCACACCTACGGCCAATTTAGAGTCTTCAATTAACCTACCGTGCATGTTTTTGGGACGTGGGAGGAAACCGGAATACCCGGAGAAAACCCACGCAGGCACGGGGAAAACATGCAAACTCCACACAGGCTAGGCCGGATTTTAACCCTGGTTCTCAGAACTGTGAAGCAGATGTGCCTCCCAAGAATAAAGTTGTAGACTGCTATACCAGCTTCTTGCCCTACCCACAAACTGACAAGCTGCTATATAGCCTAACTGTCACTTGTGATCAAAAGGTCAAGCGTTGCAATTACATTTTAACATTCAGCGTTACATTATTGGTTAATTCTGCACTTAAAGAATTGCATCAGCAACAAAGTATCCCTCCTCATTAAAGTCAAGAGTGTTTAAATACTTTATTGTATGACAAAATGTTGTTTAAAAGATTTCATGTTTTTATTAAAGGTTTAATGATGTAATAGTTCTAATGTAATAGTGATAGTTCTGCTCGGGAACAGATTTTACCAAATTGAATTCATCTCAAATGAAAATGGAGTTTTTATTTAATGAAAAAAAAGAAGCTGCATCACAAAATAGATTGTGATTGATCTCTGAGGTTCCACTGTACAGTACAATATTAAATGTATAAATACGAACATTTTGCGGCATCCCCTGTGGGCAGCTTGAACTCGTCATTAAATTGAAGATAAAAAAATATATCACAGGAGCTTTATATTTAGGACTGTTGATCACACTGCGTTCATTGCATCTAAGACTTTTAAAATTTGCAAATCTATATCTTTAATAGATACAGATTACAATAATATTTATGATTGATTGACCTACACTTACAGTCTCAATAGAACAAAGTCAGAGGCTTGTAAAAATTAAAAAATAAAATCGAGAGAGGTTGGTTTTGGGCCACGTCAACAACATTGGTGAGGGAGATGCTCTGGTCTCAGTCCGCTAAACTTAGGAGGAGAGAGAGGGGGGTGGGGGGCAATAAAAATATTTAAAAAAAATAAAATAAAAAAAATTCAGGCAAAATTTCTTTTTAATTTTTTTGTAGGGGTACAATAAAATTCAATTAAAAAATTTATTCAGGTTAAAAAAAAACAACCAGGTTAATAGAAATGACATTCTGTATTTGGCTCTAATTGTAGTGTTATCTCATTACAGATCCGCAAATGACTATAACCCTCATTACTAATATTCAAGTTAATTAACAGACACCGCTTCGTTTGACAGAGCGTGCCTACTGATTGGTGTCAACGTCACAGCTGTCAGAGTGAATCTGAGAATGCTTCCTTATTAAATATCTGTGCTAAGCCAGCTCATGTGTTTATACCAATCTCTATGCATCATGCTAAATTTATGGCTGCAGGAACATTATGAGCGCAACTGATTAGTGTGCAAATCAAAGCATAAATACAGTTGTGACAGAACTGCTGATACTGCCATCAAATGAATCACTGTTTTTTATATATATATATATATATATATATATATATATAAACACGTCAACAAGGTCGAGAGTTTGGTCAAGGCTAATCTACTGTTATATTACCAGTTTGTACGTGTTACTACGACGTTTGTGTGTGAATATTTATTTGAAGGTAAATCCCTCCCGTGACCAAATGCTAATACTAGCTAGCCTGTCAATAGGAATTTCCATTGACTGTTAGCATTAACCTAGCGATTTCTGAAACGATATGGTTTGTATTTAAATATAAAATGAGGGGAATCATTTTTGTTGTGCAATTAGTTTTACATTAAACCCAACTGGGGGTCAATATACATCTTAAAGCACGCTTAGGGAGGGTAGATTAACATTCTACAGACTGCAAAATACGAGCTTCTGTATCTGGCTAGCAGTGTTAGTCTCAGCTATCATCTTGAGGCTAACCCGAATGCGTGGTCATTTATCCAGTCAGGCGGTACTGGTCGCAGTTTCTCCTTACGTCATCGCAACATCCTGTCTTGGACGAGATGTTTCAGACCGGCGAGTGAAAATTTTCATTATTTGTACTGGCCCAAACGGGCCAGTGTCTATAGGTAGGTGGTGGCCCGACACCGTGGCATAGTGGCCCCGGGCCACCGTTAATGTTGGACCCTGATTGTACAGTTTTTTTTTTAAATGCATTTTTTCTTTAGGACTTCTCTACTGATATTAAATATGAATGTGTGCAGAAGCTCTACCAATGTGCGAACATTAACTGTCTTTGTCTGGACTGCAGAGAACCTACAGAACATGTTTACTTTTAATAGCTCATGAGTATTCCGGGAACATGACTGAAGAATTCATCTGGATGCAGAATGCACAGCCAACACATTTTGGTTGATGAGAAATGGCAGCTGCATCACAAAGAGAAAGGCGAGCACTCAGATAACCATGTGACCCAAAACCTCTTGTAGATTTGGAGAGCATATTAGAAATTAAGAGAAAATTAGTGTGAAACTGATTTTTATGTGATATTCATTGACACAGAGGTATCTTAAAACAGACTGAAAACATGGAAAAAAACTTTAAATGAACCTCAACCTGAGGCCTTCTGGAACCTTCCTGTGGAATCAGAAACAGTGAAATTGATAACAGCTGGGATGACAAGAAGATTGTTTCCAATGAAACACACGCACACACAATCTCAGTAACAGCTGTCTACTGACAGACATTGTGGCTTTTCATTCAGAAGGCCACAGCATGTGGGGAACAGTTTGAACCGATTTGAGATGTACATAATTCCTGCCTTTAGTGAATTTAAACCATGCTCTACAGGCATCATGCAGTACTGACATCTAAACAATCCAAAAGATGAATTAGTGAAGGCTACCAAGCAAATCAATACAGCCTTAATGCTAGCTGACAGAGCCATTTCCTGGGTCCTAAAGCCTCTGTGTTGCCACCATGCGCAGAAAGAGGGCGCCACCACCAGCTACTTTCTGAGGAAGACACTGGTAACAGGGCATGCTGAGGAAATGGGCATGGGTGCCAAACCAAAGCACGTAGAAAGCTTGTGCTGATAATTCTTAGTAAAGAAATAATAAAAGAAAATGAAGAAAATTATTTAAAAAGAACAAGAGAGTGGTGAATTGAGTGCAGGGGAACAGCAATGTTATACTTTAGGGGGAGCACAATTTAAACATTTGCAGTTGATTATAGCATCTATTTCCCAATTAGTCTACATGGTTTCTTGTGAGGACCACCTTTTAGTAGCTCCTCTGTTCTGCTGCAGAAGTGTTTAGTAATTCTAAGAGAAATAAAGTGGAAAGTTTAAATTTGAATAATTTAGTATAAGGTTGGTATAGCAGACAGTTGCAAGAGTCAGGTTTAAACAAAGAGCGCTGGGAAGATCTTTAACATAATGATCAATTTGCAGACTTTCAGTTAGTATAATGTTGAAACACTAAACAATTGCTAGAGTAATGTGTGGGTTGTGTGCCTCCCTCGGTGACTGAAAACCCCTTCATTATTTAAAGAGGCTTTAATCTGACTGAGCTAGTTTATAAAGATCATGTAGAGTCGTTTAGTAAAACATGTATGTAGGGGTGTAACAACTAACTTATCATCAAATAAATCGACAAATATTTTGATAACGGATTAATCGTTTAGAGCCACTGTTTAACTTAAAATTGTACAAATCCTCGGATTGCAGCCTCTCAACAGTAAATACTTTCTGACAGACTGACTGATTATCTTTGTGTTTAATCAAAAGACATTTGCAAAACATTTTTTTGGGGGGGGGGGGGGAACAATGATAAACATTTTTGCCTATTTTCTGACATTTTATGAACCAAACCAATCACTGACTCTATGGAAAAAACTAGTCATTTTAATCTATCATGAAAATAGAATTTTGTTTGCAGTCTTTGTATGAATAACCTATAATTCATATGTAGTTGAATCTGAAGCAGCCTCAGAAGTACTTATCAAACTAGTAGTCCGTCACAATCTGTAACCAAAGAAGAAGCTCTCAGTTTCAAAAACATTGGTGAGTATAAATGCCCTCTTGTATCATATTGCTTAATTGTTCTTTATTTGGTTTTGTTTCATCACTAAACAATACCAAATCAACAACAATAATCAGTTGACATCAATAGGAAAGAAATATTTTGCAATAAACTAATGTTTTTCCCCATCCGTTTAACACATGGAATAATCGATACAATAATCAATTCTAAATAAATTTGACAGACGCAGTCCAACATGTATTTGAACCTGAAATCATCTAGTGTTTTTCAAATGCATTCTGTTCCCAACAATCATCTACAGTCAACTGCTTAAAAAACAGACGTACACTTTGGTAATGGACATATTGCCATGATGACAATGCACAGATTAGCAGTGGGGCAGAGTTCATATATCCAAATAGGTATTTTCCATATAAGGGCGTTTGACTTTCCAAACAGTGACCACCTCATGACAAAAGTTATCAACCAGAACACAATCTATAAATCATCAACAGGTCAGCAAAATAAATGGGACAAACAATCTATTTATACGGATGTTTTCCAAAAATAATTTGGCAGACACCTGACGTTTGATCAGCAATGGGCACATATAAAGTAATAGTCTTCATTAATACAGCAAATGTTTCTATCCACTTCCCTGCTCTGCACAATAGGGAAATCGATACATTACCCTGAGAATTAATGGATTACACGGTCCTGTCCTGTAAAGAGGTTTGTGGTTTCACCTTTGCTGAGGCTGAGATATTGAAAGATTAAATTAAAAAAAATAATAATAATAGCTTAGCTGTTCCCCTGCACAAACAGGGAGTATTGTCGTTGTCCACGATAGGAGGGAAGAGTGAGTAATAAAAAGAGGCACAAGTTGACTAAAATAACTAAGAGGAGTAAGTATTCACTATAAAGTGCAATGTTTCATTCAGGTGCACACATGCCGCTAAGCACACACCCCATACCTGCCAGAAGTCCTGAAGAAGGGAAAGGGGAGAAGCAGGGTTGGGGCAAGGGCGATAGAAGAAGCAAGGAAGGGGTGGGGAGATTTTGGGTGGAGAATGGGAGGGTCAGCAGATGGAATGATTGGGGGACGGGGGTCAAGACAGACAAGGTGGAGATTTGGAAGATGGGGGTTTATGGATGATAGTTATTCACAAGGAAGGGAAGAGAAAGAAAATGGAGGGATTACTTATGAGAATGAGAGCGTAGACAAGAGCATGACAGAATCAACAGTAAAAAAAACGGCAACAGCGGTACACAATGTTAAATTATGGCAGCAAAAAGTACACCCACATGAACACAGTGGGTGGAGAAAGTAAAATGATGGACAATGACAAAAAAGAGGTTAAGCAAACAAGCGATCTCATTAATACTTTTAGAATACCGCTGTTCTTAGGGTAGGAAACTAAAACACACAGGCTGAGTCAGTATACATATTACTTGTTCAGTCACAGTCACACTGGGTGTGTTGTGTTTGCCTTATACTGTGTGCAAGCTCAATGTGGAACAAATGAGCAATAACCAGAGAGGGACGTATTCAGGGGTACACAACATCCATACTTCAAATTATTTCAAATAAGGGTGGCAAAATAGTCCCTCAGTCGCAAATCTTGTATTTGTTCTTATTCTACTTTAGATCAAATGGCAATTGAGATGGAGCGATTGTTTTGAGCTCAGGACTTTACTCCTCTCCCAACGACTAAAGCCTTTATCAATGTAGCCAAATCCCATCTGAAAATGTCCCTTCACCCTCAAGCTACAACGCTTCAGGACACACACAAGGCCATGGTTATTTCATCTATGCTTAATTTGGCTATGGGCAAAAAAAAAAAAAAAAAAAAAGTGGGCAGAGTCTAGGTTGGGAGCTTTTTGGCCACATTGGAGGGGAAAACAGACAACAAAAGCTAAATGCAGTAATCAGACAAATCAATGTGGACAGAAATGTGGCTAGCAAATAAAGGGAACACATGGCCTGCACAGGGACAAAAGAGGCTAAACAATTAGGATAATGTATATGCAATTAGGACAATGTATATGTTGAGTGTTGCACAAACTACAGAATTTTCCTTTTCTGTAAAAAAAACAACTCAAACTCATTTTTGTATTTACAACAGGAAAAAATTACAAGGATGACAATGAATTAAAAAAAACTGACATTACCTTAAGCTTTTAAGAACAGTGGCACCTCGACTTACAAGTTTGAGATACGGGCCGTCACTTGGCTGATTATTTGCCTTCACTTGCGAGCAATGACTCGAGTTACCAGTGAGCTCAGGCTCTCCCCAGTTCCAGTGAAATGAAAAAAGGGAGCAATTAAGGTGAACTTTCTTAGAACCCCGGTTCACTAACAAATCAGTTTACAACGTTTTCGTACAAATATTGCTTGAACGAACCACAGGAAGCTTCCTGTCACCATGCAGTACGCTCACTTGTGCTTTCTCTGACATAGTATAAACATCATTCGTTCCTTGCGTCATGTATTTTAAGTATATATATATATATATATATATATATATATATATATATATATATAATTATTTTTTTTTTGGGTGTAAATTAGCTCTAAGTATGGCTCCCAAGAAAGTGCGTTTGTGTTATTAAGAGACCCTAGAAAGTGTGCTGAGCTCCCGCTGGTTAGGAAAGCCCTCCTCCTCACTCCTGCTGGAGCTTGCCATGCAGGACAGAGACAAAGTGAGGGGAGACCTATAGGGCCTTTTCTAGGAGACCACTTCAAGGCACAACACATGAATGTACTACAGGATGTGTGTGTGTGTGTAACTTTTGATAAAGGAAAATAGCACTAAGAAATTGTGGTGTTTTTTCAGGTTCTGGAAAAGATTCATAGCACTTCCATTCCTTTCAATGGGGAAGGCTATCAAAATTAACTAAACTTGTAAATTAAGGCACCACTGCAGCGTATTAAAAATAATCTAGACTGAAGCAGGATACACCCATATGAAATTTTTTTTTTTTAAGAAATCGAACCTGCCTCTTTATCACCAAGACATCCAAATCTTACCTTTCCATCATAGCGTTTCACAACAAACTGATCGAGGCCAAGATCTGGAAAAAAAAAAAAAAAAACAACAACAAAAATAAAGTGACATATGAGAAGAGTCACCCTCGTTAAAACATGATGTATTATTGCATGACACACAGCAATTGGCAGTAACATTATTCTAGCTCTGGAGATGACTGACGTGAAAGTGAATAATGTCATCAACAAACAATTTCCACATAGAAATTGTTTTAAAGAATCATTGGCAGTCAGATTCAACACATAATCATGAGTCATCACCAACACTAAATACAGTTCTAGACCCTGCAAGGATTATAAAATGCCATAAAAATGTCAACAAAAGGAAATTGCAATTTTTAACAAATACCTGTATGTCAGTCAAGCCACGTTTCTAACAAGCAGACCATTATAGTGTGTTTTGCCATGGTATGGCTTGGACTAGTAAATCATTACCAGGCTTATGGTTTCACCACAGAGAAAGATAGCGTTAGCATTAGAAGATAAACATGACGTTTGAAAACAAGCAACACAATACCATAAATTTCTCTCTGATGTTATCCAAAAATTATCTTTCCATTGCACTCATAAAGTACTCAACAAAAATGAGTAAATTTGCTCAAACTAAGGATAACTAAAATAAAAAGTAATAATTTGGATGTATTTCTCAACGAACACAAGAACAAGCTTCTGAATTTCGAAGATTAGACATTTGTTTTTTCTTAGGAGAGTTAGAATTGTTTAAAATCTAAACTTTTGCTTTACTAGAATTTTCTTGGTGTACAAAATTTTGCTACATTTCTTATACAAATTACATTCTTGTGTGTGCATAAATCTCAGCAATCACAGAATCCCACATTTGTGGGAGTTCTTTGTTGCATACAATGTTTCAAGATTATGAATGGCCCCCAATGAAATAGTTTCACAGCGAAGAATATTTTCAGTTCTGCTGTATCCACCCCCTTCCCGTCTGTGTGTGTTTAATTGCAGATTAAGTCACTGGCCTCTTGGAGCCAGCGAGCACCTGCAGCCCAACCAACCAATTCGAAGTACGCCAGTCTTGGACTCCACCATGTTGCCAGACAGTCAACACTCATCAAGTTTGTTGCATCTAGCCGCTTAGAAAATTAAAGTTTGAGTTTTGACAGGCTAATCTGCCCCGTCTGCATTTCTGTTCTCAGCATGCCCTCATTCCTTGCACTCCTGCTACAGACCCTATGTCTTTCCTGGCTGGACCGTGCACCCGGATCACACTGACCCTCCCCAACAAGGAGCCTCTCTGTCCAGCCATAGCTATCTGCCCCAAAGTAATAAATTAATTGAATACAGTGCAACCTTGGTTTAATGAACCCCGATTTAACTAGTATGGGAAGTAACGGACCGTCTGGACAGTACAAGAGTCCAAAAATAGTTTCCAGTTGTCACAGCGTTGACAAAGTCTGTTAGTTCCAGAATTGGCCACTGTTTTTTACTGGGGATGTGGCGCAATATAGGCAGAGACTGGGACACACCTATTTCCGGGTCACAGATATAGGCTACAATATGACTAGATTCAACCAACAGACGTGCCTCCTGTGCCTACGTTGCGGCCATGTTGAATGTGGAGACATCCCATCAAAGGAAATGCATTGACATTTGGTGGCCATGTTGAATGTCGCAACATTTCCAGGCCACGCATTGACGTAGCGGCCATAATGGAAGGACCTCTATCTATTATCGTATTGAGTGCTGCGTAGAGAGAGTACACATGGCTGTGGTGTTAAAGAGAAATATGACTCACACGTCTCTGGAGTCTGGAACATGCTATTTTTGGGACAGTAACAATTTTCTTTGTCAAGCCGTTCATCTATGGCAACAAATTTGCACACTAATTCCTTGTGGCTCATGAAAGTGACCCACCTTGACTGCCCTATTGAGTAAGTCAACAATGTCACAATCAACCACACTACCACCACTATTGAGTAAGTCAACAATGTCACAATCAACCACATCAGCATGGTAAGTTTGCATAAAATGTAAAACCTTTCAAACATTTTCGATCTTTTTTTATATTTATTTAAAATAACTGAATAACCTTTGTTAGGAGCAGACTAGAGCAAAAGGCAGAATATGTTGCTTTATTTTTTGAATGACAAACAGCTGCTTACTTGAAGTGAACACATAAAACCAACTGCATGCATGTACTGACGTGACACTATGATCGCATATTTTTTTTCGAGCAATAAATGACAAGCACAAACCAACAGTATTTTGACCCATGCCCCCACCCCCCCGCACCTGAACACACACTTTGAAATTCTTTTTCCAGAATGCAGTACAAGGCCAAACCCAGGAGGAAGAGAAAGGAGTGGGAACAACAGGCAATTTAAGAAAATCCCAGGGGTCATAAAAGGGCTAATCTTTGTGCTAAAAATCAACTGTGATAATGGCAAAAAGATGACTCACTCTCTGGCTGCTTCTCATTTGGTGTGATTGAGCGTATGAAGTCCTGGGGCGTCATGTAGACCTCGGTATCTCCATGCTCACCGATAATCTTCAACGTGGCAAAGTAGCGGAAAATCTTGTCTGGGGTTGAGTAGGCGCGTATCCTGTTCTCGTACTCCATTACCTGCCGAACACAATACATGACTCTCATTCAATAGATCAAACAAGGGCACCATTGAGAGAAAGAAAAAAAAATAATAATAATAATCTTTTTCTCTTCGTGTCGGCAACCAGGTTTAAATACAAGGTCATATTTAATGATTTTGGCTGATAAGGTCTCAATATGAAAACGCTGGAAAAATAAAACTGATCTGAATGCGTGCACGCAAAAATCCCAACTATAACTAATGTAACACCCACCACCAGCTGCTGGGATACAGTAAGTGTGTTACAGTCATTAGCCCCATTAATGTCTGTTTTAAAATAGCCACCTGTCTTTCTGGAGAATGCTTCAAATTGGAGGAATATTGCAGAGCATTTGACAATGCTGTAGCTGTTCAGGGAAACAGGCAGTTTATTTATTCTATGTGACACTGAATGACTAAGTGGACAATTCAAACACTGTGGAAAAAACAGTGTTATGATTTGACTTTCTCAGGTTGTAACCCACTCTGATTTAATAAGACATGGATGAATATAGTTGAAAAACAATAAATACAGAGTTCTGTGTTGGTTCACACCATTTACCAGACATTACACTGAGAAGATCCAAGGAAGGAGGAAACAGGGTCCAAGGAACAACTGGTGTGAGCTTTCATCCTTATGCTTTAGGCTATGGATTGCTCACCCCCATTCATTGAGAATCAGGCATGTCCTCTGTAGGACTCATTATGTAGCCTGTGAGGTCAAATCAGCTACAGTCCCCTCCCAAAGTATTGCAACGGCAAGGTCAATTCCTTTGTTTTTGTTGTATACTGAAGACATTTGGGTTTCAGATTAAAAGATGAATATGAGACAAAAGTTCAGAATTCCAGCTTTTATTTCAGGTTATTTACATCGAGATGTGTTAAACATGTTTACTTAACAGCAAATGCAGTTTTGACAGGTCAAACCCAAAGCCAAAAACAAGCACTAATGTTTAAGGCATTTGTATCAAACTGGTGGCCCGGGGGCCAGATCCGGCCCCCCATCTCATTTTATGTGGCCTGCGAAAGCAAATCAAAACTGCTAATAGGGTTCCAATGAAATGTTGAGATATTGCAAGCATTTTTGCTTCCAATCCCGCTTTGAAAAGAAATAGTAGTAGTTAAAAACATTTGATTTGATTGACAACTAGTTGTTAATCAATTTGTTGTGTATATCTAATTACATGTGGTGATAATTCTTTCACACGGGCTCACAGTCATAACGGCCCTCCGAGGGAAGTCATAACTATGATGTGGGCCGTGACAAAAATGACTTTGACACTCCTGGTTTAAGCAATCAATCTAAAAGGCAACACCCGAGCAACTAGAAACACCCATCAGTCACTTGTTCCAATACTTTTGCTCACTTGAAAAGTGGGTGGGTTCAGTGGGTGCTTTATCCTGAGTTGTTTAACACATCTAGATGTAAGTACCATGAAATAAAAGCTGGTATTCTGAACTTTTCTCTCATATTCCTCCTTTGATCTGAAACCCTAATGTCTTCAGTATACAACAGAAACAAAGGAATTGACCTTGCCATTCCAATACTTTTGGAGGGGACTGTCAGAAACAAAGGAATTGACCTTGCCATTCCAATACTTTTGGAGGGGACTGTATTTATATGATGATTTGCACATTTGAAAATGGCAAACCAGAAGGTAATACAGTGGACGCCCGCATACTCGCGGATTGGCATGTGTTGATTCACCTATTCGCTCATTGTTTCATTGGCCGTATTTTTTTCTGAAATCCCCCACTTATTGGCATTTTTATGACCTGCTTATTTTTTTTTTTTTTTTTTTTTTTTTTTTTTTTTTTTTTTTTAAAATAGGATTTATAATGAGCATCAATGGCGGCACGGTGAATGACTGGTTAGCACATCTGCCTCACAGTTCTGAGGACCCGAGTTCAAATCCGGCCTCGCCTATGTGGAGTTTGCATCTTCTCTCCGTGCCTGCGTGGGTTTTCTCCGGGTACTCCGGTTTCCTCCCGTGTCCCAAAAACATGCATGGTAGGTTAACTCTAAATTGCCTGTAGGTGTGAATGTGAGTGCGAACAGTTGTTTGTTTATATGTGCCCTGTGATTGGCTGACAACCAGTTCAGGGTGTACTCCGCCTCCTGCCTGTAGTTAGCTGGGATAGGCTCCAGCATACCCGCAACCCTAGTGAGGATAAGCAGCGTAGAAAATGGACGGCTGGATGGATGATCATCAATTATTTGTTGAGTTTTTCACGGTCCCTATCTTCCACACAGAGCGGGGGTCCGCTGTACATAAAAATGCTGTGAAATTCCAATATATATATATTATATCCACCAAACTGATCTTTGATAACGAGTTCAATGTTTTATTTGAAAACATGAGCAAGCTGTAAAAGCTATTTGCTGTATGTTGCTGTGGCGACCCCTGCTGGGACAAGCCTAAAGTCGCAACATCTTTTTGGGCAATCCGCTGCTTAATAAAATGGTGGAGTTATTCGCAAAAAGGTGGTCCTGGATATTTCAGCAGAATCAAATACTTTTTTTTATCATTTCATAATTTTAGCCATAAATCCCCATTTCATTCTCTGATTTTCCAACAATCAACAAGCAGTAAAGAGAAGACCACTTCTTCGTCTGTTGTCACGCGCTCACTAATTAACAGCCCCGTTGTTGATGGCAACCCAAAGGCAAACTGTTTACCTCTGTAAAATATTCTGTCAAAACACCCTAATAGAGCATATTGAATATTGATTGCTGCAGAGGCTTTTGATGAACCATTTTTAAATGAATCAAACAAGAGAGTGGCTGATTGGTAGAACTGTGTGGTTCTTGATTACCTTGCGGTCACGGAATCCGGAGCGTTGCTTCTTTTTTTTCCCTTCTCCATTTTCATTCTTGGCCTCGTCATCACTACTGCTAGCTTCCACTGATTTCTCTGACTCGGAGTCTGAAGCCCTCACAAAATCTTCGTCTTGTGGCTGGGAATGTCGGACTGATGGCCCTGCATCAGCATACGCTCTGGTTTTCAACAACAGAAAGGTTGGAAGCAGATGAAAACCTGTTGGAAATCAGTGTCATCTGGTGGTTAAATATGTATCTGTATGTTGCAAACATAGTTGTATTGTCAGGTATTATATGATGGATTATGAAGATCAGAATACATTGGTGTTAAAGTTAAAAGAAACAAGCTATATTGAGTCTTTGAAATGCTAAACTCTAACACAACCAACTCCCAGACCACCATTTTTCTTTCACGATTGACAAATTGGAATAATAATGATCACCTGAGACTGTCTGTTGTGGGATGCATAATAATTTGGTTTAATGATATACAAACAGAACAATGGCTGGGGTGAGAGCCTGGAAAGTCTCAAACACCCCATGGCATCATCCATCATTCTGATTCTTGCAGCACAGTTATTGTATCGCCACTGAGATCTTGTGTCAGCAGTTGAACACCCTATTCACCGCTTTGTCTTAAACACCAGCCTCCTTAGCAATGGAGAGCAATCAAAATAATGTGACACATTCTACATGGTAGTAATCGGAAGCACAAGATGCCACATGTATCGTGAACCCGGCTAGTGAATCGCCATTTAATTTTTCACAACTCTGGCTGTGTCATGACTCATTTGAGTCATTTAAATGACAGAATACAATAGGGGGAGAGAACATGGAAACACACAGCTACTGTGGTGTCGTGCTATTCATCTATGAATACAAGCTTAGCATGTAGGGTACACTATTTCAGGGTTAGCACTGAGTCATGAAACCTCTTAGTCAATGTGGCTAAACAGTGTAAAAATCTCCGAGCCACACTTGTGTGTAGTTAGCCACAATATCACGTGTTTATGTGGCTAAACCTTTAGCCACTCATCGTCACTTGGAAGCCGATAAGCTTTAACGATGTGGGCACAATTAAAACTACCTAGTCGTTAATCAAAAGTAGGGCTGAATATTTTGGGACATTTTGTATGTGTTTCTTTTAAACAAATAGTGCGATTTATCATGCATTTTTTCAGGAGGAGGTTTGTGATCTTCAGTATTATTCACTAAATAAGAAATAAATTATTCTATAGAATGACCAACACAATATTGGATATAACCAACAAAGAAACAACTCTTTCCTGAAGGACAGACTTAAATTAATTGGAGAACAAATCTATTTTACTATTAAATTTTTAAAAGAAAAACCTTCAATCGCAGAATATTGACATTGATTTAACTTCATCCCTTGTTGTAAATGTAATACTATATACTGATGCTCTTGCCAATAGCAGTAGCACCGCTGTGTCAGCAGAGTATAGAGAATGACAAGTGACTCTTTTCATCACCAAGATGTGAGTAAAAAAGCAGTTGAAATGGTAAAATATATGTTAAGTGTTAAACTGATTCATTTGTCATTTGATAATCCTCACCAAGGAACTTAAGAACTTTATATAGAATTTTCTCAATTCAAACTTTAATTGAAGATAAACAATCAAAATCTTTGGTGGTAAATGTTAGTTGGGCAACTTTAGCTCTCAGATATTTGTAACATTTCAAAAGCACGACAACGTGGTCTACATTTCCTAAGGGAGGGCGAGTGTGAGGCCGTGATGAGTGTGTTTGTCTTGGGCCCCCAAATGACTAGCTATGTACGGCCCTGCTTCGAGCCAGTGCCACCACCGCTCGGCATGACAAGCAAAGTGGGATTAGCGGCTCGTGCATTGATGACGAATGCAGCAAGCTAGCTGCGAGAACTAATGTGAATTGCAGGAACACATTGGCCATCGACACTTAAAATGTAAATCGCGGTAATAAACATGCATGCTTCAATTTGGCGTCAAGTAACATCTGGTCTAGTCTTCGCCGATGCGCCGCTCCCCGCAGCCGTAAAGCCAGTGAGCCTGCCTGCTTAGCCAGCAGCGACTGGACGGTGGATTGAAGTATTTTACAAAGTGGGGGGAAACCATTAACATCGTTCACAACTTCACACACAGCAGAATGAGCGCTCTCACTTTAACTTTTATCAGAAAGGGCTTTTGAGTTTTGACGCAGGCAATTTTGATTTGCCAACATGGCGAACATGGACAATATTCACTTTGCCACATCCTGTTTCAGTTAGCCATTGACGCGAACGTACAGCACAAACCCTGCTATTTTTAATGTGTTGCTCACATAGTCAAGTAATTTCATGGAGTCTTTTTTTTTTTTTTTTTTTACTTGACCATTTTAAGTGGATTTGCTCAAAAAGTAAACTTGTGCTGTGCCAAAATATTTTATATATACAAAGTACAAGTATTCAAATTGAAATCTCATCGCCCATCTCTCAAGTTAATATACTGTGTGGGCAGAGGTGCACATACAAATTTTGGTCCGGTTCTCAAATGAGCACAAGAGGTTGTTGCTTGATGCGCTTATTTTTTCACGACCCACCGACCTCACTGGTTGAACTTGTCCATTTGGGGACAGGCGTCGTATTCGGTACCTATTTTCTGTACAAATAAAAAAATTACATTTGTTTCTGTTCGTTTGATGACTTCTTTCTTTCTCTCTTTTTTTTTTTTACTTTTAAGTCTTTTTGAATGTGCTTTATGTTTTATTAGTCTTAGTCTGAGCCAGTTCACAGTTGGTAAACAACATACCTGTAGCGATGGACATTCATTTAGACAGTGTATAATTATTTCATACCTTGCATACTGTACTGTATACCTGTACTTATATTTTCATGTTATTAATTTCTAATTAGTGCCAAAGGGGGATGACTGTGGTTGTGCCAACACTCACTGCCATAGGTAATGAGGATGATGAGGAAGCTGATGAGCGTTGAGGTCTGGGTGGTCTGGCATAGGGCGCCATTCAAGCTAGCACCGCCACTGGCCAACAGCCAGCCAGCCAGGAGGATACTGTACATACATACTTTCAGCATGGGCCCTCGCAATCAGCTGATTCGGCGCATATAGGGCAACGCTGTAATATTTTGCATCACCACGGTCCTTTTTCACGTAAAGATATTTTGACGGAGCGTCATAGCTGCTGTGCAGCAAGACCTAAGACGCCCTTGAGGTGCCCTGCATACTCACCCACTGTTGCCGCCCCGCGAGTGGCAATGTTTGCAGGGCAGTTTCTCGTGCGCCACAGGCTTGTAGCTAAGCTCAAATAAACTGAGAAAATGAACGAATCAGCTCATGATTGCTTCCATTCCCTCAAAAGTTGTGTTCGTTCGTTTTAACGAGTTGTTCGTGAACGACAACACTACTCGAGCACCATCTACCGCTGTGCTCCGGAAAAAAGAAAAAAAAAAAAAGAATGCAAAATGCTTAGTACGCAAAAGCGCACTGGCACACTTCAAAAAAGAGAGTAAAGTACAGCATCTCTGTCCCTCAATCAAGGCTCTCTCTTATCATGCCTAATGATAATGGGAAGTTATTTATTTGCCAAAAATTTTTTATTTAGTGCAAGATTCCCCCCCCCCCCCATTCAGTAACATAATTTGGGATGAACTCAGTCCTACCTTTTCCAGAGCAGTCCAGCACTAGCAGAGACACCAGTTACACCGACCAGAGCTGCCAACATCAGCTTCCTTCGACTAGACCCTCGCACTGACCCAATGTGATAGCGCCGGGACAAGTGTGCCACGCCAACCCAAACAGCGGACAGTGCACGCAAGCGGAACATTCTGTGTAGAAGAAGAATGTGAAAGTAAAGACACTTGTATTGAAGCAAAATTACATTTACCTCTTGCTTTGTTAGGATAGAGAACCCTAAAAATTCACTGATGACAGCAGTCATCTGCTTTCGTGACAGACTACTGTACTACAACTACTACTGCAAATAATAAACCATAGAGATAAACTATAGCTGCCCACTGCTCTTCTGGGACAGGCATCATGACTTTGCCGAAAAACAAAGAAATGGTTTTAAAAAATTAACACTAACCTCAAGAGGATCATTTTAGTTAAATAAATTTTAAAAAAAGTGGTTGGGTGTGGTTGGGGTTGACCTCGAAATAATGGTACCTTTGACAGCTAATTTTTGAAATGGGCTGCCAGAGAATTAATCACTGTCAGAAGATGATTGCCAATTAACCATGTGAAGCTCCCTTGTGTAGACATTTGCAAGTATTAAGCACAGGAAAGCACCCAAATGAAGCATGATGCCAAATGTCAATATCCTGTTGGCAATGACTGTCAAACTGAAAAGTATTAGTAAAGTATAATAAAATATGGATGGAACTGATGCTAGCTGTACTTTACAGCCAGAGCACCTAAATAAAACTTGCTGACCTAAAAGGATTTCTTATTGCTAGAGTGATTAATAGTTGCAGTTTTAGAACATTTGTTTTCATTCCTGCACAGAAATATGCATATCATGGGCACACAGATCAGGCATGAAGTAATGAACTAGAGTTCGAGAGGCAAAAAAACTAATCTACTTTCCTTGAATTGATCTTTTGACTGTACAGCCAATTGACGACTGTCCATTTTGACTTTAAAATCCGTCTGCTGAACTGGAAAGTAATTCATTTTGTAAAGTCACATAAAATCTGAAATGCCTTGCGAGGATGTTTTTTTTTTTTTTTTTACAGCCAAGACAAAAATAGTGCTCAAGTCAAGTTAGCAGCCAGTCACACCTTGTTTAGGGTAGGCCCAGTCGAGCACGAACAAGTTTTAGGGCTTGTCTTCTCACATTGCTAAATACAGTCGTTTTGGTTTTCCAAAAATATTCTCTACCATTTTATGGTATCACAGTAAATGCCTAATGTTCAAAATGACATGCATTTCCCCACCATACAGACACATAGATCAATTATACAGACGAAAATTTCTTTTGATGGGATGTGACCAACGTCAATGCAGTTTGTGATCGATTCTGATAATATTCCAAAGGATTAATTTAGGATTGATCCAAAGGATTAAGGATCAATTTTCCATTTGGTGTTCTGATGACAGTTTTAACACAATGTAGCGGAAACTCCTGGTTTGAACATATTCTATATGGTCACGTGCCAATTTGTCTGGATTTGGAAAAAAAAACATGGGAACCATCCATTTTCTACCGCTTATCAGAGGTCGGGTCGCAGGGGCAGTAGCTTTTGCAGGGTTGCCCAGACTTCCCTCTCCCCAGCCACTTCATCCGGCTCTTCCGGGTGGATCCCGAGGCGTTCCGAGGCCAGCCGAAAGACGTAGTCTCCCCAGCGTGTCCTGGGTCGTCCCCGGGGTCTCCTCCCGGTGGGACGTGCCCGGAACACCTCATCAGGGAGGCGTCCGGGAGGCATCCGAATCAGATGCCCCAGCCACCTCCTCTGGCTCCTCTCGACGTGGAGGAGCAGCGGCTCTAATCTGAGATCCTCCCTGACTGAGCTTCTCACCCTCTCTCTAAGGGAGAGCCCGGACACCCTGCGGAGGAAACTCATTTCAGCCGCTTATATCCGGGATCTTGTTCGACCCACAGCTCGTGACCATAGGTGAGGGTAGGAGCATAAATTGAACGGTAAATTGAGAGCTTCGACTTTCGGCTTAGCTCCTTCTCTACCACAACGGACCGATACAAAGTCCGCATCACAGCAGATGCTGCACCGATCCGCCTGTCGGTCTCCCGTTCCAGTCTTCCCTCGCTCGTGAACAAGACCCCAAGATACTTGAACTCCTCGACTTGGGGCAGGATCTCATCCCCGACCTGGAGAGGGCATGCCACCCTTTTCCGACTGAGGACCATGGCCTCAGATTTGGAGGTGCTTATTCTCATCCCAGCCGTTTCACACTCGGCTGCGAACTGCTCCAGTGAGAGTTGGAGATCACGGCTTGATGACGCCAACAGAACCACACCATCTGCAAAAAGCAGAGATGCAATATTGAGGCCACCAAACCGGGCCTCGGCTGCGCCTTGAAATTCTGTCCATAAAAGTTATGAACAGAATCGGTGACAAAGGGCAGCCTTGGCGGAGTCCAACCCTCACCGGAAACGAGTCCAATTTACCGCCGGATATGCGGACCATACTCTGACTCCGGTCGTACAGGGACCGAACCGCCCGTATCAGGGGGTTTGGTAACCCATACTCCTGAAGCACCCCCCACAGGACTCCCTGAGGGACACAGTCGAACGCCTTTTCCAAGTCCACAAAACACATGTAGACTGGTTGGGCGAACTCCCATGCACCCTCGAGGACCCTGCCGAGGGTGTGGAGCTGGTCCACTGTTCCACGGCCAGAACGAAAACCACAATGCTCCTCCTGAATCTGAGATTCGACTTCCTGACGGACCCTCCTCTCCAGCACCTCTGAATAGACCTTGCCAGGGAGGGTGAGGAGTGTGATCCCCCTGTAGTTGGAACACACCCTCCATCACCCCAGTCTGCAAATCCAGAGGCACTGTCCCCGATGTCCATACGATGTTGCAGAGGCGTGTCAACCAGGACAGCCCCACAACATCCAGAGCCTTGAGGAACTCTGGGTAAATCTCATCCACCTCCGGGGCCTTGCCACCGAGGAGCTTTTTAACCACCTCAGTGACCTCAACTCCAGAGATAGGAGAGCCCGCCTCAGAGAACGCAGACTCTGCTTCCTCATGGGAAGGCGTGTTGGTGGAATGGAGGAGGTCTTCGAAGTATTCTCCCCACCGGATCACAACGTCCCAAGTCGAGGTTAGCAGCGCCCCATCCCCACTATACACAGTGTTGATGGTGGACTGCTTCCCCCTCCTGAGACGCAGGATGGTGGACCAGAATTTCCTCTAAGCCGTCCGGAAGCCGTCTGGAAGCCTCCATGACCTCACCGAACTCCTCCAATACCAGAGTTTTTGCTTCAGCGACCACCAAAGCTGCATTCCGCTTGGCCAACCGGTACCCATCAGCTGCTTCAGGAGTCCCACAGGCCAAAAAGGCCCGATAGGACTCCTTCTTCAGCTTGCCGGCATCCCTCACCGTTGGCGTCCAACAACGGGTGCGGTGTTTGCCGCCACGACAGGCACCGACCACCTTACGGCCACAGCTCCAGTCGGCCGCCTCAGCAATGGAGGCGCGGAACATGGTCCCCCGCCTCCCCCGGAACATGAGCAAAGTTCTGTCGGAGGTGGGAGTTGAAACTCCTTCTGACAGGGGATTCTGCCAGACCCAGCAGACCCTCACAATACGTTTGGGCCTGCCACGTCAGACCGGCATCTTCCCCCACCATCGGAGCCAACTAACCACCAGGTGGTGATCAGTTGACAGCGCCGCCCCTCTTTTCACCCAAGTGTCCCAGACATGCGGCCACAAGTCCGATGACACGACCACAAAGTCGATCATTGGACTGCGACCTAGGGTATCCTGGTGCCAAGTGCACGTATGGACACGCTTATGCTTTAACATGGTGTTCGTTATGGACTATCCATGATGAGCACAGAAGTCCAATAACAGAACACCGCTCGGGTTCTGACCTGGGGGGCCGTTCCTCCCAATCACGCCCTTCCAGGTCTTACTGTCATTCCCCACGTGAGCATTGAAGTCCCCCAGCAGAACGATGGAGTCCCCAGCGGGAGCGCTCTCCAGCACCCCCCTTCAAAGACTCCAAGAAGGGTGGGTACTCTGAACTGCTGTTTGGTGCATAGGCACAAACAACAGTCAGGACCCATCCCCCCCACCCAAAGGCGGAAGGAGGCTACCCTCTCGTCCACCGGGGTGAACCCCAACATACAGGCGCCGAGCCGGTGGGGCAGTAAGTATACCCACACCTGGTCGGCGCCTCTCACCGTGGGCAACTCCAGAGTGGAATAGAGTCCAACCCATCTCGAGAAGACTGGTACTAGAGCCCAAGCTGTGTGTGGAGGAGAGTCCGACTATATCTAGTCGGAACTTCTCGACCTCACACACAGGCTCAGGCTCCTTCCCTGCCAGAGAGGTGACATTCCACATCCCTAGAGCCAGCTTCTGTAGCCGGGGATCGGATTGCCAAGGTCCCTGCCTTCGGCTACCGCCCAGCTCGCACTGCACCCGACCCCTATGGCCCCTCCCACAGATGGTGAGACCATGGTAAGGGGGACCCATGTTAGCCTTTCGGGCTGTGCCCGTCCCTAGATCCCTAGTCCCTCACCTACGACCTGTTTGCCATGTGTGACCCTACCAGAGGCGTGCAGCCCCAGACAACTTAGCTCCTAGGATCATTGGGACACACAAACCCCTCCACCATGATAAGGTGACGGCTTCCAGGAGGGGATATCCCATAATGACAAAGTAAAAACATATTTTCAGAGAGTTGTACAAATCTATTGAAAACGTAAACATAATAGGTACATAAGTATTCACACCCTTTCACTTTTGTGCTTCGACAGTTTTCCTCCAGACGCTTGGACCTTCATTTCCAAGTAAAATTCTAAATTTACTTTCATCTGAAAAGAGGACTTGTGACCTCTGGGACACAGACCAGTACTTTTTCTCCTTAGCCCAGCTCAGATGCTGTTTTTGGTTCAGGAGTGGCTTAACACATGGAATTCTACAGCTGTAGCCAATGTGATGCAGACATCTTTATGTGGTGGTTCTTGATGCACTGACACCATTCTCAGTCAACTCCTTATGAAGCTCGACCAGATTTCTTAATCGCCATTGCTTGACAATCCTCTCAAGGTTGTGGTCATCCCTGTCACTTGTGCACCTTTTCCAGCCACATTTTCCCCTTTCCTCTTAAAACTCTTTTAATGTACTTTGATACAGCGCTCTGTGAGCATCCAGCTTCTTTTGCTATTTCTTTTTGAGACCTTTTCTCCTTATGGAAGGTATCAATGATTTTCTGCACAACCCACAAGTCAGCAGTTTTCCCCATGATTCTGAAGCCTATTAAGGTAGACTGAGACCACTTAAAGCCTGAGGAAAATCTCTCCAGGTGTTTTGCGTTAATTAGCTGACAAAATAGGGACACAGGGAGCCTACAATGTTGAACTTTGTCATGATATTCTTATTTTGTGAAATACTGGATTTGTTTATATTTTCATCTTTCTGCCATAATCATCAAAATTCAAACAGAGGCTTGAAATGTGTCACTTTGTGTGCAGTGAACTAATATACAAGTTTCACTTTTTGGAACAAATTATTGAAATAAATGGACTTTCCCTCGATATTCTAATTTTGTGCCACATACCTGTATATACATTTGCAAGAAAGCTGGCATTGAGAGAGAGCGAGAGAGAGAGAGAGAGAGACAAAAAAATGCAACGCTTCATGAGCAAATGGGATTGACGTGCACTTTCTATATTGTACCCCAAGTCCCCAGTAAAACAAACAGTCTGTGGGTATTTAAAACCAAGAACAGCAGCATCTCACAGTCAATATTTTAAACAATGACCAGTTCTTTTTAAATACTTATCTGAAGACAAGTAGGAATGCCAATACTCAGACAATTGTCAATCCAAAAGAATGGAAGTGTGCTCTGTTTTACTGGCTGTCGTGGTTTAACTTCAACTTGTAAGCATCGTACACACAAAAAACAAACTTGTCATGATTAAAATGCAAACCAGTTGGTTTAAATGAATCTGATCACTACTACCTGCTAACGATTAAAGCATTTTACCAGTAACCATTGCGACGCTTCATCTGAGCGTGAGCGCTGTGGCTCAAGTGGCGCATAATATTGTACAGCTCGGCTAGCTAACGCTAGCTGGATAACGTAAGGTGAGCGTTAATAAATCGGAGGTGCCATATCACTCCTCGGTTAGAGAACACCTTCAGCGAGGAAGATACGAGGGTACTTACGTGAATGACAACACAAACACGCCCCGGGCAGGAATAAACAATGTCCTCGCCGTTTCAGAGTGCGTCTTTAAATCGGACTGTCTGCAGAGAAAACAGATGCAGTGCAGCGCAGTGAGCGCACTTCCGTGTTCCCAGAGAGCCGTCGGATAGAGGGCGGGGCTTCACCCAAGCCTTGAGTCAATAAAGGGATGGGCATGCACAAACGTAAGTAAACGTAAGCAAAAGTAGGCCTGCATGGTGAGCGATTGGTTAGCACATCCGCCTCACACTTCTGGGGAACGGGGTGCAAATCCCGGCCCGTGCCTGCGTGGGTTTTCTCAGGGCACTCCGGTTTCCTCCCACATCCCACAAACATGGTAGGCAGTGGCGGAGCTAGACCTTTATCCAAGGGTGGCCAAGGCTATTTCAGGGGTCCACAGTCTATGACAATGAATTTGTTTCTCGACCCATGAATTGCAATCCGAGTCTCTAAACGTTGCAATGTACATACTAAGCACACAAAAGATGAGGTTTGTGCCCATAAAATAAAGTTTATTCATGTTTACTACGCAACTGCAATAATCACAGAGTAACCCACTCACGCAGTTATCCACTCACTCACTCACACAGTTACTCACGCACACACATGAGCTATTCACGCACACTCTCTCTGTCCACCTTACTGTTGCCGGACTTGCTTCTCTTTAAAAAGAAGTTATATATCTTGTCGCCCTGTCTTTTCATTTATCAAGGGACCCTATGGGGAAAAAAAGGCCAGTTTGGTTACTCTGAGCATCACTTACAATTGCACAATGTTATCAAATTCAAGCCTAAACAATGTCAGGGGAAATAAACCCCTGTTGATGCAAGTTTAATATTCAAACTTTCAGCTACTCTGTGGTTCCCAACTGGTTTTGCCTCAGGACCCAAAATGTAACTTAGTCATTAAGTCGCAACCCAAATTTTTGAAATTCTTTCACAGCTCAAATTTATTTCACAAAAAAATAGACCCAGTAATACAAAAGCCTTTATGCACTGTTGAAAACAGTTGATTATATATATATATATATATATATATATATATATATATATATATATATATATATATATATATATATATATGAAACATGAACAAACATCAAATGTGAAATAAAAAGGCAGACATCTTTTTTTGTAGTTGAAAAAAGGTAGACTTCTTGAATTAAATAATAAAATAAAACAGACAAAATACTTAAATAAAAAGGCAGAATTCACATGAATTACAGGTAGGCTATACTTATTTCAAACGAGCTATACTGGTGTAATTTTAGAAATCAAACTCTGAAATATAAAGGCAGAATTCACTTGAATTACAGTATTTGTGCTTTTTAAATAAATTACACTTGTGAAGCTCATTAACAGCACTTTTGTGACACCCTCAACTCCTGAAGTTTCCTTTGAAAGCACCCCACTAGTTTGTCTTAAAAAAATAATTTTGGCATTTTTGGGGGGGGGATATATGATATACAGTATACGATGAATGAACGGGAACAATCTCATTATTTTTTTTATTGCTATGTTTTGAATATTGCGTGCGCTATTCTAAAATGCCTTATAGTTTAATTTGAATCCCATTAAAAATAAAATTAGTGCTTTGCCAATTACTCATGTTTTCTTTAATGAATGGTAGACATTGTGCTCGGGTATATAAACTTATGACCACAACTGTATTTCCTAATGCCGTAGCATTTTACACATACCAATTGGATTACATTAGGGGACCTATTAAAGGTGGAGTGAAGTTGAAAAAGATATTCTGTTGCCAGTAAAAGGTTTAGCATAAAAATGTATCATTGCAGTGGGCGCCTATTGTGCAAGTGCGTACTTGCTGAACTGAATGCATAACGTGAGTAAAATTCCAGAGCGCTTTTGCGCTTTTTTCACAGTTGACTCCAGGGTGCAGGGATTCCATTGAGTGTGTAGAGTATATTTCTGTGGAATATGACCACATGTCAATGTTCTGGATAGAACAGAGTTGACAGTACAGCACAGTACTACTGAGATTGATGACCAGGAGGATTGTATGCCACATAATTATATGCCTCTTTGATGACGCATTGCTGGAAACCAATCCAGCCAGTGCTTGTAGTCAGACCAGCGAACTCATTTATTATTATTTTTTTTTCAAATACGGGAGGTGGCAGGCACGTTGGACACATTCTTTGTTCTCGGTGTGCCTGAAGATTTTGTATATTCTACTGCAATGTCCACAACATGTTGCTTAGCCCTCCTGTTTGTTACTTTGGATATCCACAACTATGTTCATGGGTCCCACTGCTGTTGTTGCTGATGTTTATTCATCAAAATACATACATAAATAAATAATTAAATAGCAAAGAAACAAAAATGAACACATAGCAATTCCATGAATCACTTTTCAGTCAATATTTAGTGAAGGTATTTATTTTGAGAATATTGGAAAATCCTGTTTCCACTTCCTTTAGCCAACTGTGCTCATGCTTGTTTGGCTTTTCTCTGGCCACTTCAGCTTCCTCTTGACTAGCGACCAGTCCAGGGTGTACTCTGCTTCTCGCCCAAAGTCAGCTGGGCTAGGCTCCAGCTCACCTGTTACTCAAATGAGGACAAGCTCTATTGAATATGGATGTAATAAAAGAACAAAAATGACACTAGTAGAATAATATTATTTCTAGATTTAATATAAACTTTAAAATGGGTCAGTTTGACCCACAACATAACAGGAGGGTTCTTTTTCATTTCATCCATCACAGCGAGCACTCAGCTTTTCTTTCGAAAGAGAAATGTGAGGAGCAAGAAGTCTGCCTTTATTGTATAGAATCAGATCATCACATTTTGTCCTACTGCCTTTATGTGGTTTATTGAAGTTTATCGATAAGACATAGATTACATCAGTGAAAATGGATCCAGACTCCTCTCAGCTGCAGGTTCGTGATTGTATGGATAACAAGATTCAATGCATTTTTAAATGTAACAGTGCCCTGCCGAAATGTACCAAAGCTTGAGCTTCTGTATCAAATTGTCCCTTTAATCAATACAACTACTACAATTAAAAATGGATGGTAGGTCAAATGTTCTTGTTTTTCTAATACATTTATTTGATATGACTGCATTTTCTCAAGTGCTGTGATAATAATGTTGACAATCAAACACAAGAACCTCACAATATTGACATTTGATGCAATAATGACCCCATTGCTGAGGTATGTACAGCCATCCATCTAATTGACAAACTGCTTCTTTGTGATTAGACATTGCACATACGCCCAATATCTTATCATAGTTTAACCACAGTTTAGACAATTGCAAATACTTTCATCATGCAAAATAGACAGTTAGATATTAGATATTAGAAAAAAATCTGTACATGAGCTCTGCATCATGCTGATCACTGCTACAATGGGTGTGCAAAGGTGAACTATGATATCAAACACACAAGTAGAAGAAGATAAATACAGTATTAGGTTGATGTCCCTTTTCATTTATTTTGGATTGTTTATGTTTGTTTGTATGTTGTTTGTGTTCCATAACTAATTCTTGTCCTGGACCAGGACACTCTTTTAAAGGATATTTTTAATCTCAATGAGGCTTTCCTGGTTAAACAATTAAAAAAAAAAAAAAAAAAAAAAAAACAATTAGGAGCCCCCAACACAATTAACTACATTTACGTGCAAATATTAATTGGGTTACCGACATCGTTCGTTCTCTCCATTTTTTCATTCTTCTCTCTGAAGTCCCAGTTTACATCCTCTGGGTGCAATTTGATGTTTGGCCAGAATATGTCCGCCTGCGCTAAGTGCAAATGATACTTTTTTAATGGTGGGGGTTGAACAAGGAAGAGTGGCTTGTTACTAATTTATAACTGTTAATCCCAATGGTAAAAGGGAAAACTTTACAGCACTTTACAGCTTGTGTGTGCAGGAACAAAGCAATTTTTGCATAAAAAGATATCTGCCTGGGAGCACGGTCGTCCAGTGTTAACCACACCTTCCTCACTGTTCTGAGGTTTGTGGTTCGAATCTCAACTCTGGCCTTCCTGTGTGGGGCTAGTATGTTCTTCCTGTGGTGTTTCTCCAGGTATTACAGCTTCCTTCCACATTCCAAAAACATGCATGTCAGGTTAAATAAAGACTCTAAATTGTCCAGAGGTGGAAATGTCAATGTGAATGTGAGTGTGAAGAGTAGTTTGTCATGTGCCTTGCGTTTGGCTGGCGACCAGTCCAGGGACTACCCCACCTCTTGTTCAAAGACAGCTGTGATTGGCTCCAGCTCACGACACATGACTTTAAGAGGACAAGTGGCATAGAACATGGATGGATGGATGGATGGATGGAATCTGCCTGGGCTTTTATGGTTAATTTGTGGTTGTGGTGGCACTAAAAAGGCAAAAAAACAAAATCACTGAATGGTCATGGAGTATGCCAACCTTTGATTAAAAAAATATCTTATCAAAATTATTGGATATGAATGTGATAAAAGTCTCAAATCAAATAGTTTGTATGTCTTAAATCCATACATTTTCTACGGTGGCCTGGAAGTGCAAAACAATATAACAAAAGCCAAAACACTTTCACATTTCAGCAATTAACAAAAACGGAAACACGTTTACATTTCAGGAAACAAATTAACAAAAGGCAGCACGGTGGACGACTGGTTAGAGCATCTGCCTCACAATTCTGAGGAGTGGGGTTCAATCCCTGGCCCCGCCTGTGTGGCGTTTGTATGTTCTCCCCGTGCCTGCGTGGGTTTTCTCCGGGCACTCAGGTTTCCTCCCACAACCCGCGACCCTAGTGAGGATAAGCAGTGTGAAAAATTACAGTGGCCTGGAAGTGCAAAACAATATAACAAATTGTGAAACACTTTTTATTTCAGGAAACAAATGTACAAAAGCCGAAACACTTTCAGATTTCAGAAAACAAATTAACAACCACCCAAACACGTTTACATTTCAAGAAACAAATGAACAAAAGCCGAAACAAATTACAAAAGACGAAGCCCTTCCTACCCTTCCCGCGATGCAGGAGCCAATCATGTTGTAGCGGGCGGGTCTTGCTGAGAAAGGGCGTGGGATTTCTAAGAATGTCTGTGAACTGGGACGTTCCCTTTCTGGGTGTTTCGTCTTTTAAAATTTGTTTTGTCTTTTGTAAAAGTGTTTCGGCTTTTGTTAATTTGTTTCCTGAAATGTAAAAGTGTTTCGGTTTTTGTTAATTTGTTTTCTGAAATGTAAAAGTGTTTCGGCTTTTGTTCATTTGTTTTCTGAAATGTGAAAGGGTTTCGGCTCTTGTTAATTTGTTTCCTGAAATAAAAAGTGTTTCACAATTTGTTATATTGTTTTGCACTTCCAGGCCACTGTAATTTTTTACACTGCTTATCCTCACTAGGGTTGTGGGTATGCTGGAGCCCATTCCAGCTAACTGTGGGCGAGAAGTACACCCGGAACTTGCCAATAACAGGGTACATATAAACAAACAATCATTCACACTCACCTTCACACCTACGGGCAATTTAGAGTCTTCAGTTCACCTACCATGCATGTTTTTGAGATGTGGGAGGAAA
The DNA here is from genome assembly GCF_024500385.1 of Phyllopteryx taeniolatus. Lineage (NCBI taxonomy): Eukaryota > Metazoa > Chordata > Actinopteri > Syngnathiformes > Syngnathidae > Phyllopteryx > Phyllopteryx taeniolatus. The sequence goes on from NC_084512.1 coordinate 12,779,508, forward strand.
CCGGAGTACCGGGAGAAAACCCACGCAGGCATGGAGAGAATATGTAAACTCCACACAGGTGAGGCCAGATTTGAACCCCGGTCCTCAGAACTGTGAGGCGGATGTGCCCACCATGCCGCCCGTGTGTTAAACCAACTTTTAAAAATACTATCATAGTCACATTAAGACATTTACATGCATTTTAAACATTGGTCAATAGCTTGGTTGTTGCTATTTTTAAAAGTCTTAAAACTAATTTATCAAGGTTTTTCAGTCTTGACAGCTGCATACAAAATCCATTTGTGAGTGCTCGCTTAGGGCAGCAGTAGCTTATCTGTAAGGATTTGGGCTTTAGAACCAGAGCGTCAGTTGAGTCCTGCAGTGGACAGAAAAAAAGGCAACTAGTTTTTGGAGAGAGATGCCAGTCTGCTTGCTAAATACATTGAGGTGCCTTTGAGTAAGGGACCAACAGGCCACCCACACCAGCTCAAGAGATGCAGCACTATTTGCATGTCCCTTTCACTCTGTATGCCTGCATGTGTGTGATCTGGTTATCTGAGTGGTGTGCAAAAGAAAATCTACAGTAGTTTCAGCAAAAATATTCCCTTGAAGGATTATAACCAGTATTTTGAATTAAATTAAAATTCGCAACAACTATATTTACCTGCGACAGGTATTAGATGGTTGTTAGTATAAATACGACAATGAAACTTGATCCATGCACTGCCTCTGTGCACTGATGAAAGATATCCTATCTATAAGGACACATTGAAAAGAGGCCTCCAGTTTCAACATACACGTTGCCATGTGGTGTGAATGAGTTTTTGTGTGCATAGTAGAAAGCAAACATTGCGTTTATGTAGTTTGCCTTGCTCATTAAAAATGAAATTTAATATTGAAATGTGTGACATGCAGCGGGAACATGAGTACAATATTGGCAGTTCATTCGCCTGAAATTATTTTTGAAATGTCATTGTCTTTCATTCAGTTCCTTTTCTATTTCAGTCTCGATTGAAGACCCCACATGTAGGCAGTGTGGTACACAAATATTGAGTTAAAACTCATTAAAAAAAAACAATTACCAATTGTATCTACTGTCACTAATTTCCTTTAATTATTCTAAAGGATCCTGTTAGCATCTAGCATAATCCATGTCCAATGAACTCTACATTTATAGAGTATAATTGATTGAAAAATTAACTTGGGCAGGGCAGCAAGGGTACTGGATAGAACGACTGCCTCAGTTTTAATGCACGACACCCCACCACACACGATCATGGTATCGGGATAATGGTTGCCAGTCGGGGACATGGTAACCATAGTAATAGGGTGGGTGGTGGGTTGTCACATTTCTCTTGGCTTGACTCCAAGGGCTCGCTGTCTTGGCCCCCTCCTTGCGGATGCCACCCCCACCCACCTCTTCCTCAATGTGCCGGCTCAGGAACCTCGTATACCAGTTGACTAACATGCATGTGATATGGTATTCATTCACAAATAAGTTCCATAGACACACAATAGGCTTGAATTGCTTAGACTGGGACAACTAACAATGACACGGGTTACATTGAGATATCAACTCATAGGTTCTTACAGGTGTCTAGACACTTGAAAAGCACCACCCACCGTACCACACATCAGTAGCACTGCCTTGCTCATTTCCCACATTCTGTCCTGCCCTTTTCTGTCCTCTCTCATCTTGTCCCACCGGGTGTCACCCCCCCCTCACGTGGTGGTTCACACTCCTATTCCCCTTGTCCGTTCTGTCCCTCTGTCTGTCCCCTCAAACACTTTTCTGTCTGGCTGTATTTTCAATAAACATCAGAATAAAAAAAAAAAAAAAATAAGAAGAGGGAGTCTTTCAAACTCCCGTTGCACAGCAAAACTGTTCCAGCACAAAAGGCTTACAAATCCATCATTCTCCATGGCCATGCAGCTGAACAGGACAGGTTTAAAAAAAAAGAAAAAAAAGAATTGCCTCACAGTCAGTCTGAATCAGGACTTCCTGAGTTTGCATGTTCTGTTTTCTCTGGGTACTCCCTCACACCAAAATATGCATTTTAGGTTAATTGAAGACCATCAGCCATATGGGATAGGCTCCAACTCACCCATGACCATAATGAAGACAAGGAGTACAGGAATTGGATGGATGAGTCTGTGTAAATAATTTTAAAAAATCAATCCCATTCATGCCATATAAATCTTCCATCTTCAATCACGAGATAAACTCTAATACTGGCAAGGGTACAGTTTGCAACTTTGGCTTCTTTTGCGAGCACTGCTGACACAGCATCTTCATGGCTTACTATCATGGTCCAATGACAGCAGCATATCAAAGCTTCATGCGCACTGGAGTTTGTAGCTCCGCAAATAGATTCACAGCATTAATTGATGCAGGATATCCACAGGTTAAAAACAAACAAAAAAATAAACAAACAAAACAAACAAACATTACATTACACAGCCTGCAGTGTAGGCTAGACTAATTTTGGTGAGCGGGCCTGGCTGGGGCCAAGTGTTTTGTCAAAGGGACACATTCAATCTGCTCCCAAAACCTAGCGAGTCCAGAACAGTAGCCTATTAAAATAAATGTTATTTATAGACTGGGTTGCTGAAATTTTGCATAGTCCTCTCCATTGCTTTTTGTCTATAGTTCAACATGAAGAGAAAAAAAGGACATTGTGTCCTATGCCAGAGTAGCATCTGCTCCATTTGCACACTGACTGAGGACTATCTGCAACATTTGCACAATCAACATTGTCCCAGAATATCGTACTACTCGCTTGAAGTCTCGGCGCCCTTCGCACAATGGTCATTGCACCGGACTATTGCAATATTAGTCATTCGAACTGCTCTAAGTGCTAGAGGACTCTGCATCTTTTTGCACAATTGTCCAAAAGAAAAAAAAAAGAACAAATGTACCAGCACTACCAGATAACTAGCAACCCATTATTGCTCAGTGACTGTTTTTCTCAATGTCTTTATGTCTCAAAAGTGTTCTATGTCAATTGACTGTCTGTTGTTGTACTAGAGCGGCTCCAACTACCGGAGACAAATTCCTTGTATGTTTTTTGGACATACTTGGCAAATAAAGATGATTATGTTTCTGATTTCTGCACCACATAGATGAATAGCAATGAGGCAGACATTGAGACAGAGCCAGATGATGGTTTTAAGAGAGCTGAAGAGACGCATCACACAGAGAGCCAGAGGACTTGGGAGACATTGGTTTTCAGAGAGAGGACACAGAGCAGGAAAGGGAGACATGAAGATCCTGAGAGTGAGATACAAGCAGTGTATGCGACAGACGAAAAATAAATGTGCAGCCACTAGCACTGGATCATCAGGTTTGTGATGTTGTAAAAAAAAACAAAAACATTAGCCTAATTATTATGTGTTTGTGTGTGTCCGTGCGTGTGTGTTTATATTAGTTTTTATTATTTATTCGACAGGGATGATACATAAAACATTGCCTATAAAAAGGGAAAATGTGATGCATAGCTTCAACTAATTTGCAGTCTTAGTCCCTAGTCAGGCTTTAGAATAAATTGAAAGAATGTATTGACTACAATAAAAATACCATACATATGTTCATTTTCTATACTGCTTAGTCTGATCAGGGTCGCAGGGAGCAGGAACCTATCCTAGCCGACTTTAGGTCAAGGCAGTCCACACCCTGGACTGGTCACCCCTCACAAGACAGTTGCAGAGCACTTACTGTATAGAAACAGACAACCATTCACTTACATTCACACCGTAACTGAATGGGGACTGAACCCATGTGCCTGCACTTACGTCAGGCGAATGTACCACTACAATATCAGTGACGTACAATAAAAATACAATGAATTATTATAGTAATTATTAATTATACATGAATTAATAAATAATTATACATGAATTAATAAATAATTATATAATTATACATGAATTAATAAATAATTATATAATTATACATGAATTAATAAATAATTATATAATTATACATGAATTTATAAATAATTATACATGAATTAATAAATGAATTGAAGCAATTCAGACAATAGTGCATGTGTGTCCCATCATTTTTAACTATAGACAAAAAGCAATGGAGCGGAATCTACAAAATTTCAGCAACCTGGTATATGAATAACGTTTATTATAATGGGCTACTGTTGGGGGCTTTCTTTGTGGTTAGGATAACTAACGTAAGCTAGAAGCATGCAACCAATTTAAATTGAGATTAACACCTGGTCTGGCAGGCTGCTATTATAATTTCTTGATTGTGACTGCCTCTCGTCGGCTGTTGGGGGAATGATAGAGAACTTAACGCTATTAATGGAAGCAGTTCTTCTTTGGTGTCCAATCAATCAATCAATCTTGTTGTCTCCATCCCTCAGAACCGCCACTGATAGCCTGATGATGATAATGATGTTTTCTTTGACCGATAGAGGTGTGGCAGGTGATATGTTTTGGTCAAAGATCAGGTTGCATTGCACCAAGGAGAGTCTGCTAGACATTTATTAACCAAATGAGGTGGGAATGGTGATGGACATTTTTCTGTCCGAAATCCAATCGTCGACGGAAGGTGTGAGGTGTGGGGGGTGTGGGACGCTGATGGAAAATATTCAGGGCGACTTTTGCTGCTCAGAGGGCACTTTTGGCCACTCCTAGGGCACTTTTTGCTGTACACATAGGTGTGTGTGTGTGTGTGTGGGGGGGTCGCTTACCTTTGACGTGCCCCTTTGCTCTTTCATCACATATGTTTTCACACCCCTTATTTATTGCACTTGGTGGTGCCTATCTGAGCATACGTTGCTTATCAGTAGCGCAAACATGTAGCAACCCATCAAAGCGATGTGTATTTAATTTTTGAGCACAGTAGCCCTCTTTTTTGGAAGTGCCCCCTGAGCACTGTGCACCTCCGCCTCTGGAACCACTGGTGTAGATTCCACAGGTTTAGCCACATCTCACCAGTTATGTCATGCTTGCACTGCTCATTTTAAGATTCGGTATTTTTTTTTTCTTACAGTCAGTTTTACAGAGCCCTAAATGGGCAGTGTACTCCATATTTGGTTTTGTACCATTTTATTGTCCTAAAAGCAATAAAGCCTTGCAGTCCATTGGCCCGGTATTGTGGAATGCATTTCCTTTTGAGCGAAGGGCTTTCTCTTCTGTGGACATTTCTTTAAAAAAGCAGTTAAGACATGTTTGTTTGGTTTGGACGGAAATAAAAGAAAGAGTGATTTTGTATTTATTTTTCAATACATTTTTTTTTTTTGTATTCATTGTAAAATTTTATGCGTAGTCTATGACTGCATTTTAACCATGCCAAACACCTTGAAAAAAGGAACTTTACGTATTTAACAAGTATTATTTTATCGTCACACATTTCTTATTATTTATCCTTTTTTATCTCCAACATTATAATTAGGGATTCTAACAGTTTCTGCTTTAAAGGTTCATGCAAATCATTTTGCCGTGGCGTACTAGGGCGGCCCCGCAAACCCGCCCACCACCACCACCACCGCCACCACCAACACCCCCTCCTCCACACTCCCCTCCCTCTTCCCCTGGTTGCGTCTCGGTCCGCCCGCAGCAGTCTCCTTCCCCGGCGAGCTTTCACTTCAGAGATGGCTGCGAAAGTGTGCAGATCAGTCCTCCTGTTGTCCCGGAGCGGCGGAGCGGCTGTAGGCAGCCTCCCCGCACTCGTCGCTCCTTCTCCGCGGCACCAGCAGCACATAAGACCGGTAAGTCCCAGGACGTGTCCGAAAGAGCGAGAGAGAGAGAGAAAGAGAGAGAGAGGGAGACAGGGAAAGAGGGACGCGGAGGAACTGGCTGGCCGGTGCGAGGCGCACGGGGGCGGCCGGTTGGGCTTGCTACGGAAGTAGAGCTAACTAGCCTCAAGGGTTCCCGCACTGTTCTTATCTTGAGATTGCGTCAAGGTTGGGGCTCACTGGTGTCGCGTGCGAGCCCACTGTAAGGTCATTCCACGCACAGTGGGACGTGGAGCTTTGGCGAGGAGGCAATGCAGTTGTTTGGAGCGCTTGATTGATGAACACGATCATCCGGCGCTGCCCCGGCCGCTCACTACTAAACTCGCCCACGTTCCTCCTTCTATGTTCCATCATACCCTTGAACTTTGTAGGTTTATTTAAATGGTGTGGTAGTATTTGTTTACACGTGTCATTTCTTTAAAGGCGTTGGAGAGTCTGCTCTAAATGTGGAACTTGTATTCAATCGCCTATGGCTGATGTTCAGTGGGGCAACCTCCATATCCTTCCTTCTATATGCTGTGAAACTGCAGCGTGTGAGTGTAGTTTCTGCTGCAGTACCATCAACGTCTGCACACATCCTAAAATGCCTCAGTTGTACTTGTATCTCTTGAATGGACATAAACACAGACATTAAACATGATACTTCACAGTAACATCCTCTCGTGGATGATGTCAGACAGCCTGCCTGCTGGGATGGCTCTCTTCTCCCTGCGGGTATTTCCCCATTCACCAGGGAGATCCATGTGTTTACCTGCAGGTGGGTGCAGATTTTTTTTCTTTTTTTAAAGCTGTTGGGCTATAATGCAGTAGTTGCTCATCTTGTTCCTGCCTCCAATGCTGAAAGCTTTTACAACCGCAGTGACCCAATGAGAGAGCAGATATGCTGCCTGGACGAAAGAATGAGGAAGTCCATGAAGGCCCCTGCTCTCTGCCTTTATTTACTTACATCTGTCTTAACACATGTAATCAGTCCTGACTCCTCCCTAAAACTAACACTATACCTGTACATTGAGACCTTGACTTGGGAGTTTGATTTGTTTTGTGACCAAGCTCTTAACTGAATTAACTGCCATATCAAATCAATTTTCGGCCTTTGAAATGTGTTAATATGCCATTAATCCATTCCAGCCCCTCCCAAAAAACATGTTTTTACTAAAGGAGTACAGCACAATATTGTAAAATATGTCAGATGAAACAATAAAAGAGAATGTAAAGAAATTAACTGGTATTATTTAGTATAGTTAAGCCAATAATCATATACACACACAGGAGTACATTTGTGTTTTGATATGCATTTAAGTGGCACGGTCCAGTGAGTGATGTCAGGAGCTTGGAGTCAGTCAGGTTGGCGGGTGTTAGTGTGTCCGATATGCCGCTTGTGAGTGTTTTCCAGGCCTGCAACTAATAATCTGTCAATAATTTTTTCGATTTATCGATGAATCGGATAAAAACAAACTATACAATTTGTATCCCTTTATTCAACAGGACATTATTTCAAATTGACCTCTCAGAAAATGCACAAACATGACTTGGTTATGAGCAGAGGTGAGTAGTAACGCGTTACATTTACTCAAAGTAATATTTTCCATAAACTGTACATTAATATTACTTATTATAATAATATGATATATTATAATATTATATATAATGTATATAAAATATTAATATTATTTTAATAGTACTTTTTATATTTATAATATTTTAATATTTAATATTTATTGTAGAGGCTGAAATTCCAAGGAGTTGGACAATTTTAAGTTAAACACGGCCTCTAAACGATAATCAAATCTTGAAACTCTATCGATTAATTTGATAATGGATTCTTCCTTGCTATTTCAATAAATAGCTAAAAGTGCATTCCAAGTTCCCCCCACTTCACTCGTGCAGCCGTGTATATGACGTTCGGTGTAATTAAAAAATTGGGGCACTCGTAAATCAAGGTAGGTACTTTGTACACTGAGTGCAGGACCTGACCAAGCACACCGGCGTGGTAAGTTTGGATGAAATGTAAAACTTTCAAACATTTTCAAGCATTTTTATATTTATTTCCAATAACTTTGTATTGTACTGAGCATTTTAAGCCATTTAAAAAAAACAAAAACAAACGATGATTTTGTACTTTACAGTAACATGGGTGCATATGGCCTAAAAAAAAAGTGCTTCAATCTAACGGACAATCAGCTATATCCTATATACCCATTAGTCCATGCTATCGAGGTTCCACTGTATATTGTGTTGTTACCCACCATCAGCTATCACATTTTCAAATAAGTAGTTTTCTCTGAAAAACAAAACCAAAGCCTTAACTGTATCAGTGACTTAATATATGTCTTCACCTGCTCAGATTTGCTTGTTGTAGTGTGTAAGCTGCTGCTGGTGTTCTTTCATGAGTAACTCGTTGCAGCATGAGAACTCAGTTTCAATATTTTGTCTGTTAAGCGGCAACGAGTTGCTTAGTTAAGATGTATATTGCATTTTTATTATTATTATTTTTTTATCGAGTGGGATATTACACAAAACGTGCTTTTAGGTGTGGTTACAGCCTCCCATCTCCTCATAGATACAAAGCAGCTGCTGGACCCCCGAGGCTCACGTTTAACCTCTACCAGATTACTACTGAGTCCGCTGTCGTCTAAAATGCAGCTCTCCTCATGTGTGTCTCGGGAGTTGGATCATTGCGGGTAAATCGTCCTTGTAAAAAATACATGTAATAAATCACTAGTTGAAAATGTAATTATGTGATCTTATATAGTCAACATTGCAATATGCACCAATAATAGAGAGATTAATTGTGAAGATAAATATAATATTTTATTGTGGGTTGCTCATCAGCAAATATTATATTTTTTCTATCAAAGCTCGTGTTCATTAAAGCTCAGCAGCTGGGGGTTGTAGTGGACGGGGCCATCAGGTCAAGCCCCTCCCGCCGTGTAATCCAATAAACGTAGGAGTAAACTCATTTATCCATGCTGCCTTCACTGACTTAGTGCTGAAGTTATCCAGATTAGTGTGATAAGAGAGTGGCTGTGATCTGGTAGAAGGCGATTCGGTTAAGTGACTGACAAAGCTGTCTTCGGAACTGTTGCTTTACTGTGATCTTTCCCTTGGTCAATCTAGTGTCTCGGGTATGATTTCATGTTTTCATCTATGACTGAGTCAGCATATGAGTAGCTTGTTATTTTTGGGGATAAAACATTTCCAATTTTGGTATGCATTCAAGGTCAGTCTGGAGCTGGTCTGTGGTTGGGTGAGGTATGTTTTTATTGTCTTACAAAAAAATCATTGGGGCTGTCATTCTTGTCGTACATGACATAAAAACCCCAATTTCAATGAAGTTGGGACGTTGTGTAAAACGTACAGTAAATCAAAACAGAATACATTGATTTGCAGCTCCTTCTAACCTACAGTGTATATTCAATGCAATACCCTAGAAAAACGAGATTTTTAATGTTCAAACAAACTTTTTTTTTGCAAATATTCCCTCATTTTGAATTTGATGCATGCAATACATTCCAAAAAAACTGGGACAAGGGCATGTTTACCACTGTGTTACATCACGGTTCCTTTTAACAAAACTCAATAAGCGTTTGGGAACTGAGGACTAATTGTTGAAGCTTTGTAGGTAGAATTCTTTCCCATTCTTGCTTGATGTACAATTTCAGTGGTTCAACAGTTCGGGGTTGTTGTCGTATTTTGTTGTTGTCGTATTTTGTGCTTCATAATGCGTTACATGGCGACTGGTTAGCATATCTGCCTCGCAGTTCTAGGGACCCGGTTTCAAATCTGGCCTTGTCTGTGTAGAGTTTGCGTGTTCACCCCATGCCTGTGTGGTTTTTCTCCAGGTACTCCAGTTTCCTCCCACATCCCAAAAACATGCATGATAGGTAGGCTTGGGCATCGAGAACCGAAAATCGGGACTTATGTTTCGGTTCTCCCCGAATCATTCAAGTTAAAAAAATTAGGTTCCCAGTTTTGATGCCTACAATCCGCCAACTCCGAATAAGAAAGTGGTCAAAACCAACGAAGAAGAGCGCACATGAAGACGTTTGTGCCCAACGGCGGTGCCGAACAAAAGTGTGTCTTAACTTTGTTAAAATAAATAATCAGCCGCATCAGTGCAACACTTGGAATAAGATTATATTTTGCAAAGGAGGCTTTCACGATGTGACGTGCTCGCTCCCGCTCTGAGGCTCAGCCTACACCGCACAGAACTTTAGTGAAGTCAAATTGGGTAAGTGAAACAATAAAATACGTCTACGCCAACATTGAGGCTGGTAAACAAGTTAATCGATTGGTTGCACTTTTGGACTGATGGTTTTTAGCATTTAAGTCTTCAAACCAATGTAAAGAGGATGACATAAAAAAAGCTTAAAATTTAGCTAAAAGGTCAAACTAGAAACTTCATCTCACAATGAATTGGGACAAAATTCACATAAACACTAACCATGTGCCTCATCGGTGGGTAGGTAAAGGAATCAACGTTTTATAGCATTTGGTTCCATTCATTACTCTTTTCCTTTCCGTCTTGGTTAACATTTGTTTTCAAAATTCACCGGTGTCGTGTGAAGTTACTTTTCGTGTGAAAGTGCTGAGTTCCGGTTCGTACCCTTGAAAATAAAGGGCTACAAGGTTAAAACAGGAAGTCAAGTTAAAACTTGGACATATAAACCATTTGACGTGATAAAACAGTCCCAAATAACTATTTTAACAATGCTATATTTAACTTTTTGCTGAAACATTAATTATCGAATATTAAGTCAATTGGGTTAGTTCCACACACATTGCCTTTTAGTTCATAGGTTTGATATTGATAATGTTTATGAAGACCCTCGAGTCAAATTTCATTTTAGTCTATGCTGCGGGCTGCTAAGAAAATTGATGTTCCTAATTTGGACACCCTTTATTTCATCATTCATTCATATTCCGTACCGCTTATCCTCACTAGGGTCATCGATGTACTGGAGCCTATCCCAGCCGACTCTGGGCGAGAGGCAGGGCACACTCTGAACTGGTCGCCAGCTAATCGTGGGGCCCATATAAACGCATTTTTAATTTTTTTTTTACAGATGCTACAATTAATGATGTTTTGACAGTCCTAGCCTTACATTTTACAGTTAATCTTATTTCTGGATGTTTATTTTTTTTCCTCTTGACTTCTTTCTCCTTCTTTTATTTTGATGTAGAATTGTTTTCTCTCACTGTGAAGTTAAAGAGTGTGAAGTACAAGAGAGTGAGGGTTCCTTCCAATGATACAAGATTGATCTGAGTCTTCCTGGAGAGTTTAATACACTCGCTAGGGGTTATGAGCAATTTGATGTGGTTAATGATATGGCTGACTGTATACATAACTCCATCATGCAGTTGATAGATTTTCCACATTTCCATGTCACCTTGTGCTGCTGGCACATCTGTAGAATCTTGACCAAGTTCACCAACACTACCTGATAGCTGGATAATAAAGAATATGAAAGATTCCCATCACTGTTTCACACAATGTTTTGTCAAAATAAGGACTGATATAGCTGGTATCTACAAATTAATGGAAAGACACTGTATTGATGGCTTGCTTTCTCATGGTGGGTTGCTAAGGCAGAAACAGGAAATTGAGAGGAGAAAGCTATTGTTGTGTCTCCAGCCGGCCATGTCCGTTCACTCTGCAGCTGTTAGCCTTGTTTCCCAGCGCAAAGCATTTAATTTTAATTGAAAGATTTCTAGAGGATACTGTAGAGCAATAAAATGTTACATTTGACAAGCACAATGAGCCCGTTGTGTTTGTATTGTTCATCATGGGAGCAGCCTCCCATAAAGAAGGCCTTGTTGCTGCAGCTTTCTTTTTATTTATATATATTTTTTTCATATACTATTCCATGCTAATGTTTACTCGTATGCATGCATGGGAGATGAAATTATGGGGCATATACTAATCACACCAGCTTTATTCATTTGATAATTCAATCAGCAACTGGTGTAAGTGATTAGATTATGTTTTGGCAAATCTTTTTCTGACGGAATAAATAAGGAAGCAATTTTGTCTTTGTGGGTTTTTATTACAAGGAAAAAAGAAAATCTTTGCAAAGAGAGGAAAAGATACAAGTTGTCACAAGTTGTCACCCCTTACTGAAGGGCAAGCAAAGAAACATTTATTTATTTATTATTTCGAAGGGAGAGAGACAGAGAAGAAAAACAAAACAATTATCTTTGGCCAGCTCCACTCAACTTATCGAAAAACGGCTAGTAGTCACAACATGACTGGGAGCAACTAGTACACAGAGCATGGTTGAAAAACAGCCAACCCCAATTCCAATGAAGTTGGGACGTTGTGTTAAACATAAATAAAAACAGAATACAATGATTTGCAAATCATGTCCAACCTATATTTAATTGAATACACTACAAAGACAAGATATTTAATGTTCAAACTGATAAACCTTATTGATTTGAGCAAATAATCATTAACTTAGAATTTTATGGCTGTAACACGTTCCAAAAAAGCTGGGACAGGGTCATGTTTACCACTGTGTTACTTCAACTTTTCTTCTAATAACATTCAATAAACGGTTGGGAACTGAGGACACTAATTGTTGAAGCTTTGTAGGTGGAATTATTTCCCATTCTTGCTTGATGTACAGCTTCAGCTGTTCAACATTCCGGGGTCTCCGTTGTCATATTTTACGCTTCATAATGCGCCACACATTTTCAATGGGAGACAGGTCTGGACTGCAGGAAGGCCAGTCTGGTACCCGCATTGTTTTACTACTAAGCCACGCTGTTGTAACACATGCAGAATGTGGTTTGGCATTGTCTTGCTGAAATAAGCAGGGGCGTCCATGAAAAAGACGTTGCTTGGATGGCAGCATATCTTTCTCCAAAACCTGCATGTACCTTTCAGCATTAATGGTGCCTTCACAGATGTGTAAGTTACCTATGCCATTGGCACTAACACAGCCCCATACCATCTCAGATGCTGACTTTTGAACTTTGCATCCATAACAGTCCGAATGGTTCTTTTCCTCTTTGGCCCGGAGGACACGACGTCCACAATTTCCAAAATCAATTTGAAATGTGGACTCGTCGGACCACAGAACACTTTTCCACTTTGCATCAGTCCATCTTAGATGAGCTTAGGCCCAGAGAAGCCGGCGGCGTTTCTGGGTGTTGTTGATAAATGGTTTTTGCCTTGCATAGTAGAGTGTCAAGTTGCACTTACAGATGTAGCGCCAAACTGTATTTACTGACATTGGTTTTCTGAAGTGTTCCTGAGCCAATGTGATGATATCCTTTACACGTCGGTTTTTGATGCAGTGGCGCCTGAGGGATCGAAGGTCACGTGCATTCAATGTTGGTTTTCGGCCTTGCCGCTTACATGCAGTGATTTCTCCAGATTCTCTGAACCTTTGGATGATATTATGGACCGTAGATGATGAAATCCCTAAATTCCTTGCAATTGTACGTTGAGGAACATTGTCCTTAAACTGTTCGACTATTTTCTCACGCACTTATTCACAGAGAGGTGAATCTCACCCCATCTTTGCCTGTGAATAACTGAGCAATTCAGGGAAGCTCCTTTTTATACCCAATCATGGCACGCACCTGTTCCCAATTAGCCTGTTCACCTGTGGGATGTTCCAAACAGGTGTTTGATGAGCATTCCTCAACTTTCTCAGTCTTTTTTTGCCACCTGTCCCAGCTTTTTTGGAACGTGTTCCAGCCATAAAATTCCAAGTTAATGATTATTTGCTAAAAACAATAAAGTTGATCAGTTTGAACATTAAATATCTTGTCTTTGTATTCAATTAAATAAAGGTTGAACATGATTTGCAAATCATTGTATTCTGTTTTTATTTATGTTTAACACAACGTCCCAACTTTATTGGAATTGGGGTTTTAGTCACAATGGAACAATAAAGCATGTGAAGGTTGTGGAAAACTAATAGAAGTAATATCTGGTAAATATAAAGCAAACATTTTCCAACTCAATTAGCACCGCAGGTGCCAGAGGTGACCGGACACAATGGCGCACAATGGAGCTTTGTCAACAATGTAAGCTGTATGTTCAACAGTTCATAATTATGATTTTTAAAATCTAATTTAGATTTCTCTCATTAACAGAACACATTTTTCAGAAACCAAACACGATGACAGACATTAACCCTCATATTTACGAAGTCTCTCAACCTTACTATTACATGAAGAAAAGTGACTCAGGGATTCACTCTTACGAGAAACATATTAATCCCTGCCTTTGCTGGCAGGTATGATGTCATGCATTGTGTCACACAATGAACAAAATACAGAACACAAAAGTTTTCCTTGTCATTTTTTCGATGACAGCCTCAGTGGCTCTGCCTCTGACAATCTTCTTGTTCGCTGAGAGGCAGAAGACCAGCAAGCGTGGCCTGCTATGATTTGTGTGGTGTGCAGTGGTTCTGGTAAACTCTCTCCTCTCCAATTAAGAGTGTTGCAATTGTTCAACAAATCTGCCTCTTGTATTTCATTTTACAGGAGCTCTTTCATTTTGTTTTAAACTGTTAGAATTGACAGTACATTGTTGAAGCTGGGAAAAGACCATTTAAGAATTTTAACATGGGTTCTATAGCAATGTAAATTGTTCAAATATCTGTCTAGTAGCTGAAGATATAATTTGTATAGTGTAAAAGTCACTCGACTCTTTTCATATGTAAATGCATTTTTAGTCTTCTAATGTATTGGATGTTTTATAGTGTCAGTCAGTGATTTTCATGCACATGAAATGCACTTTTCTCCAAGGTCCCTGTTTACATGCACAGGGCGTCATTCAATCTTTTATATTTGTGTCTGCCTCTGCAACGGTAGGTGGTTATATCAGCTTGTTTAACAATCGGGCGAATTGATGGATGTGTGGCAGAATAAAAGACTAGTTGGGAGAAGGGATTTGATACAAACAGGGATTTGCTCAGACATCAATTTATCCACCTTTCATGTGTTGTCTAGGTCTCCCATTCATATAATTTGTCTGGCTTGTCCCCTCATTAAGGTTGCAAGTGAGCTAGAGAATCCCAGCTGACTTTGGGCAAGAGTCGTGACACACCCTGATTAGTTGCCAGCCAATAGAAGGGCACATATAGACAAACTACCTACCTACTACTCCGTATCTCCAGACCTATTTTCTCTTGACCGCCATTCGTAACTTCTCTCAGTGGTGTTCCCCATTGTGTTCCATCCATCCAATATTTTGCATGTGAAACCTTTCTCATGCTCACCAGCCTTTTCCCTGTAGGTTACAGTCGTGGCCTGAATGTGTTCATTGATCGGCACTTATACAAATGAAGAAAGTGTTCTCTCGCTTCCTGCTGGCTCATCTGTATGCAGAATAGAACATTATTCATTCTCCAACTCGTCAGACGGCGGCTGCAGTGACTGTATGGCCTCCTGCCACTAAAATCTACTCTTCATAGTGGAGAGGCTGGAACAGTAATGGATGTGACTATTGTGATTGGCTGGTTCCTCATTAACATACTGGAAGGGATTGCCCCCTTGAGGTGGTAAACGAATGGTAAACCTCAGCTGTTGGCATAGACTAATTAGCTGCCCCATGTTTCGGGGTGGCTCAGTGTGTCTCTACTCAAGCCAAAGGACATTAAACAAGGCCAATGTGTGTAATGCGGTGATGGATGGAAGCGCCGCTTGGTTACCCTGCTTCTTGAGGATAGTGGACAGGTGCTGTGTCCTCTGCCAGGAGGTTAGGTAAGGCTGCTGCTTGGAGATGAAGGTCATCACCTTCATTCACTTTCAAGTTATCAAATTTGAGATAAAGCTCATTACTGTGACGTTAGTACACACATTTCTACAATATGATGCTCTGCTGTGACTTCATTTTTTTATATCCTTAAAATTGTGGCATAGCTAAAATCACAGTGAAATCACTTGTGATTGAAATCCTTTTTATTTGTTAGTGGTTTTGTAAAACCTTTTCTGTCTCCCAGTAAGTGAAAAGAGACAGCAAGCAAACAAATCAAATTTATAAATGCCAGATGTTCAACTGCAGCATTTGTGCTTTCTTGTTGCCAAATTCCTTGACTTTGTTTGATTCCCACACAGGTCAGATTGATACAACTCTGCCCTCCAAAAACATGAAGACTGTCTAATTTATGCAAGTAATTATGGACAGAGATGGTAGGCTTGACCTCTCCTTCACCAAGTAGTGATTGTTTGTACCCTTGTTTATCGAACTTCACCGCTACAAATTAATGCAGGCAGTGGAGGAGAAATGATGCTGGCCTCATTGGGCACTAACACTACAAACTGGGAGAACCTAAATTGTTGATCTTGGTCTTGTGTGATTGTGGGATGGATATTAACTAAGAATTGCTGAGTAATTGCGTAATGAATCAATTGAGGCAAACTGTACTACTTGGCTACAGGCACCAGAGACACTGTCTCAGATATGTGAAGTAGAGCTTCATCCACAAATCTGATCTGATCAGATCTCCTATAACACAACCACCGCAGTGTGCAGAACACAGGTCACAATTTTATTTGGACCATGTTTGTGTGTGTGTGTGTGTAATGGTACTTTTGACATGGTCCAAAAATGGTTTCTCCTACTTCAGTTTTGATAGTTATGTCATTTTTAAATAGCTTAAACTAGAGGTATGATAAACAGTGGGTACGGAAAGTTTTCAGACCCCCTTAAATTTGTCACTCTTTGTTATATCGCAGCCATTTGTTAAAATCATTTAAGTTCATTTTTTCCTCATTAATGTACACACAGCACCCAATATTGACAGAAAAAATTGAATTGTTGACATATTTTCTGATTTATTAAAAAAGAAAAACTGAAATATCACACAGCCATAAGTATTCAGACCCTTTGCTGTGACACTCGTATATTTAATTTGGGTGCTGTCAATTTCTTCTGATCATCCTTAAGATGGTTCTACACCTTCATTGGAGTCCAGCTGTGTTTGATTATACTGATTGGACTTGATTAGGAAAGCCACACACCTGTCTATATAAGACTTTACAACTCACAGTGCATGTCAGAGCAAATGAGAATCATGAGGTCAAAGGAACTGCTTGAAGAGCTCAGAGACAGAATTGTGGTAAGGCATAGATCTGGCCAAGGTTACAAAAAAAATCTGCTGCACTTAAGGTTCCTAAGAGCACAGTGGCCTCCATAATCCTTAAATGGAAGATGTTTGGGACGACCAGAATCGTTCCTAGAGCTGGCCGTCCGGCCAAACTGAGCAATTGGTGGAGAAGAGCCTTTGTGAGAGAGGTAAAGAAGAACCCAAAGATCACTGTGGCTGAGCTCCAGAGAGGCAGTCGGGAGATGGGCGAAAGTTCTAAAAAGTCAATCATAACTGCAGCCCTCCACCAATCGGGGCTTTATGGCAGAGTAGCTCGACGGAAGCCTCTCCTCAGTGCAAGACACATGAAAGCCCGTATGGAGTTTGCTAAAAAACACCTGAAGGACTCCAAGATGGTGAAAAATAAAATTCTCTTAGAACTTTATAGAACTTTTTGGCCTCAATTCTAAGTGGGATGTGTGGAGAAAACTAGGCACTGCTCATCAGCTGTCCAATATAGTCCCAACAGCATACTGGTGGCAGCATGATGCTTTGGGAGTGTGTTTCAGCTGCAGGGACAGGAGGAATGGTTGCAATCGAAGGAAAGATGAATGCGGCCAAGTACAGGGATATCCTGGACGAACACCTTCTCCAGAGTGCTCAGAACCTCAGACTGGGCCGAAGGTTCACCTTCAAACAAGACAATGACCCTAAGCACACAGCTAAAATACCGTAGCAGTGGCTTCAGAACAACTCAGTGACTGTTCTTGAATGGCCCAGCAATAACCCTGACCTAAACCCAACTGAGCATCACTGGAAAGACCTGAAAATAGCTGCCCATCAACGTTCACCATCCAACATGACAGAACTGGAGAGGATCTGCAAAGAGGAATGGCAGAGGATCCCCAAATCCAGGTGTGAAAAACTTGTTGCATCATTCCCAAAAAGACTCATGGCTATATTAGCTAAAAAAGGTCCTTCTACTAAATACTGAGCAAAGGGTCTGAATATCGTATTTTCACGACCATAAGGCGCACTTAAAAATTGTACATTTTCTCCAAAATGGACGGGTTGCCTTATAATGTGGCGTGCCTTATGTGTGCACCGAGTTCCAAAATCTATAAATGTTGTTGTGTGATGAGCGCTCCACTTGACTGACTGTCCTGCCGACACGCTGCTTATACAGAGGAAAAGCGGACGTGGCTGAGGACAGCATGCGGAGATAAAGGGGGAAGGGTGCGCGTGAAGGAGGAACGCTAAAGGCACGCCCCCAGTAGGTATATAGCGCCGGTCAAGCCAGCCTCCACTCGTAAAGTAACAATCAAGCCAGCCGCCCCTAATTTTGTTCATACTAGGCATTACGGTAATAAGTCACCAACTCGCGGCGAAAGCCACCTTCAAAATACAAGCTTCCCAATAATACGGATGTCAATGCTCTAGCAATGTAAATTGTTCAAATGAATGCAACCAGCAAGGTTAATTTGAATCTTGAGATTTTGCGAGCGGCGTGGGAGAGATGGATGACAGATGGTGAACACAGTTTTAATAAGACTAGGAGGCAGCGCCGGGCGAGTTACGCCAACATTTTTAAATGGATAGTGGATGCTTGGGCTAACGTGTCTGCTTGTACTGTTACTGTTCGAGCTTTCGTAAAAGCCGGCATCATTTCTGAGGAGTCGGACGGCAACGACACTGACTCCGACGTGTACGAGAGGGAACCTGGCGTGTTTGATTGAGAACTTGCCCAGCTGTTCATTTTGGATACAGAAGATGAGGACTTTGATGGATTTGTGGAGGAGGATTGATCAAAAAATAACGTGAGTACATTGTTAAATACTTCAATAAAGTACAACCGAACTCAGTTTTGCTCCCGCTGCCTTTTTAAAAACAGACATTACCATGCCTGCACCCAATAATACGGTGCACCTTATGGCTGTGAAAATACTGTACTTATGGCTCTGTGATATTGAGGTTTTTCTTTTTTAATAAATCTGAAAGAATTTACAACCAGTAAATTGTGTGTACCCCGCCTCCTGCCCGATGACAGCTGGGATAGGCTCCAGCACGCCCGCGACCCTAGTGAGGAGAAGCGGCTCAGAAAATGGATGGATGGATGGATGGATGAAAGAATTTAAAAAAAAAAAAGTTTTTTTCTGTCAATATGGGGTGCTGTCTGTACATTAATGTGGAAAAAAATGAACTTAAATGATTTAAGCAAATTGCTCCAATATAAAAAAGACTGACAAATTTAACGGGTCTGAATACTTTCCATACCCAGTGTGTACAGTATTTCTATTTTTTTAGAATAGAACTTCAGTGATTAGTTATTTTCTTTCCTGTATCACTTTCTTTTCCACCAACTTGTTGTTGGAAGTATGCCCTCCGTTTTTCTCATACGCTCCAATGAAATATCTAAGCTGTAATAATACTACAATGCATTATCTCAAATTGAGATGTAGTGTATTCAAATGAAATGAATAAAATAGTTATCAGATTATTGTGCATTGAGCCTTTTCATATCATAATACATTGCCTAAAGCCATTCGGTGAATCTTTTCCACTCAGTTATCTCCCTTCTCTACATTCCACTACTTTACTGAATTGAAAACAATATGGTGTGTGTTGAAAAAGGCAGATGAATAATTACAACTGTGCCTAAAAGAGAAACAATCATAACAGTGCAGGGCAGAAAGAGAAGACGCATCATCGATTGATGAGCAGCAGCAGAAAAGCTCATCTTGCCAACAGTGAGGCACTTCTTAATTGGTTGCTGCTATGTATGAAAGAGTCCTGTTAATGACACAGGATTCCCTCGCCCTCAAGCTCACCTCTTTCACTCAAGAGAAAATAGGCTGTTATGTACTATAGTGGCATGAATACTGCATACAACCTGGAAAATCAGTTTTGCATAGTGTAGCTGGCAACCACATGCAACTTTAATGTTACAGCTTTTTTCTGCTTTCAGATATACAAAATTGGACAACAAACCACAAAACTGATTCAGGATCTGTCTGGTATGCTACTCCAAGAGGAGATTCTCTCTGATGGCTGACTTGTGCAGCATGCTATAAAAACGTCATAAAAGTCCCATAGAAATTTGGGGGTAAAATTATCCCATTGTGATAGTTTATAAAATAATATGCAACTCTTAAGACAAAACTTGAAAGGTATTTAAGATATATATGTATGTATAAGGGCGGCATGGTGAACGACTGGTTAGCACATCTGCCTCACTGTTCTGAGGACTGGGGTTCAAATCCCGGACCCGCCTGTGTGGAGTTTGCATGTTTTCCCCGTGGCTGCATGGGTTTTCTCCAGGCACTCCGGTTTCCTCCCACATCCCAAAAACATACATGGTAAGTTGATTGATGACTTTAAATTGCCCTTAGGTGTGGATGTGTGCGCGAATGGTTGTTTGTTTTTATGTGCCCTGCGATTGGCTGGCGACCAGTTCAGGGTGTACCCTGCCTCACTCCCGAAGTTAGCTGGGATAGGCTCTAGCACGCCCGTGACCCTTGTGAGGATAAAGTGGTACAGAAAATGGATGGATGGATGATATATGCATGTATAAAATTGACTTCATGATTCACTTTACAGGAGAAAAAAAACCCACACTGCTTTGAAAACATCGCTTGGAACGACATGCTTACAGACAACAACAATGGGGTAGAACGCACATTTTTTGTGTATTTATAGGAACAAAATGAAATGGCGCAGCCAACTGGAAACCGTGGAAACTGTGTGAAACCGAGTGGTGCTATGTTGCGAAGTGAACGAGGGCTTTGTTGGGACCAGTTAAACTGGATGAATGTGACATCACTGTTGTGTTGAGGGCATCACTGTTAATGGGAGTTCATGTTTATTTCCACTTGATAAGATTCTTTGCCTACAGTGGCAAAGAAATGCACGTTGCGAAGCATGTTGGTTGGTTGTTCCCTTTTGTCTGGCCTTCTATTCACTCTGAGTAGTTGGCACATGTTAGTTGCAGCCGTCACTTGGGAGCTTTATTACTACTCTACACTTGTGCCTGAAGCGATTAAATGAGCATGAAGATTAAATACGTCTATTAAAATGGAACTTAAGCAGATGTATGGTAGTTATAAATCCCTGATCAATGCAAATTAAGCAGCCCAAGGTATAGAATACAGATAGATGAACATAACGATGTCATCTCAGCAACTTTTAGAAATGTGATGTAAAGGCACTCTTTGGCCTCTTTATCCATTGTTGAAAAGGACTCTCGAGTGTCAACTTTAAACAATTATTGTAAATTAAATTCTGGTGGCATGATGGTGCTTCACACTCAAGACTTAAGGTTTCAATCACAGCTTAGGCCTTCCTGTGTGCAGTTTGCCTGTGTTCCCCATACTTACATGGGTTTTCTCTTTGTTCTCCCACATTCCAAAACATTTGTGATAGATTAATTGAAGACTCTAAATTGGCCACATGTGTGAATATGAATGTGAGAGGTTTTTTTGTCTGTATGTTACCTGCGATTGACAGGGTATCTGGGTCAGACAGTATGGGCTCCAGCTCACCCCACCACCACAGGATAAACAGTATAAAGTGAATGATTAATTCATTAAATTGGTCAGCAAGATACACATTTGAGGGACTTTTTTTGTTTTGTTTTTGTTTTTTTTGGCTGCAGAAAGACAAACCTGTGTATCACCATCCGTCCCCAAACACACACTAAATGTATAACCATTTTGGCCTTTCTCCTTGTTTCAAATCTTGTTTGAAATGATCTCTTTGTACTTCTGAGAAATGTTAGCAACCTCATTAGAGAGGCAGAAGTCAAGTACTGAGCCTTAACTGCGACAGATCAGTCTTTGAGCACATTCAGGGTGAGATGAGGCCCAGGGAGTTAGACTTGCATCGCCTGCATTGTTTACACTGTAATTACACATGCTGGAGTATTGCCATGGAAGACAGACACAGGAGATTCACATTGCATGTGTATAATAAGGATGCACGCCTCTTTTCAGTAGACCTCCCGTAGCATGACGTCAAAGCATAAAAGTTATAGTGTCTCACTGCCTGACTCCATAAGTAATTGCTCAGTCTCCACGTCAACTGAACTGTTGTTTTAAGTAAATCTGTGAATTGAGCTCCCTTTTAAATGACTCATATCAGCCTGTGGATCAATAACTGAAGCAACATAGAATTAGCATGTCTGTTGTAGAGAGCACTACAGGCTGACGCAAGAAAAGAGGAAGGCACAATAACGTATGGTAATAGCAGTGGAGTTCTCTTTTGCCACCTCAGCACTTTGGAGTCTTATTCAGATCAATCAGGCAATTTAATGGTTAGC
Source organism: Phyllopteryx taeniolatus (assembly GCF_024500385.1). NCBI lineage: Eukaryota > Metazoa > Chordata > Actinopteri > Syngnathiformes > Syngnathidae > Phyllopteryx > Phyllopteryx taeniolatus. The sequence continues at coordinate 12,801,602 of NC_084512.1, forward strand.
AGTATTTCTGTGATATAGAGGTTTTAACTAGGGGTGGGTTTAGCGATTAATTTTGGCAGTGATTTGATTTCTATCACGATTCGTGGTTGCCAGTTTGAGTCAAGTACGATATTGGGTCTAGAACGATACGATCCGAAACGATTCAGTGTTTGGAAATTGATTCAGTAATTTTTTAGCCAAATATTCAACCAAATTGACTGTGAAATAAATACCTGGATACTGGACAGTGCAAGTGAAATTTCCTCAATTCCTTTTGTGCCTAGCAAAGGTATCAGGTAAAATTATTTATGAAAAAAAACCAATAACCAACCAAAATGGCAAATAATATTAATGCCAAATGCATTCACACTGTAGTTGAATAAAGTGGAACTAACATATTTTCAGTTTGGATTAACAGTAGGTTTACCTGCAACTTCTGATATTGTTTTTAAACAGAAATAATACAAATCTTATTGTAACTGAACACAAATCACGTAATGCTCGAATATTCTAATTTTATTTATTACTATCCATCCACTAGTCACGATGTGTGACATAGTGGTTACGTAGCTCTGAGAAGCTCGTGATGTCCAAGTTACCATGGGTGAAACACTCTACAGCAGTGGTTCTCAAAGTGTGATACTCACTCTAGTGGCATGCAAGAATCACTGAATTAAAGCTTCAATCTCTGCATCATGTTAACAGTGTCTTAAACTTTTAAGTTCAACTTTTAACATTTTTATTTTTAAAGTTGTATTTTTAACTTTTCAGCACAGTACAATTGCATTTAATCCTTCATAACTGTTTTAAAGACATTTCTTTAGGTACAATGTTTATTTAACATTTTAATTGTATAATTATTTAAGTACTTTTTTTATGTTCCCATATTTAAGTACAGTGTTAATGTTCAAATGGTGCATAATGTTACAGTGGCTTACAATGATATATACTGTAGATTATAAATACCTTTTAGCAATAAAACCTAATTTCTGATGAACGCTTTTGCCTACTATGGTACTGTATTTTAATGTTGGTCATGATGGTAGTACGTGGAGTGCTAAGTATTTTTTTCAGGTGGTACTTGGTGTAAAACCTTTGCGAACCACTGCTCAACAGTATGCCTGCTCAATGCTCTCTTTTGTTACTTTGGTCTTTGTCTCTTAGTTAAGTCTCCAACCTTTTAGCTCTCGATTGTCCTACAATGAAGAAAAACTGGTTGAAATGTCTCACGAATTGTTGTTTTGCCTTGCTTGTCCAATTGCCTTAGCAGATTCCACTTGTTAAGTTTAGTGCTCTGCGCAGTGGTGCACTGCTCCGTCATATTTCCTGCACTCCGCATGCACATCATCATGGGAGATGTGGTTTGCGTCTCAGACCGGCTCGCTCAATAGTACCATAAAAAAACGACACTGTTGGATACTCCCATGATCCCCTGCGACGTCACAGACAAGAAATCATAATCGAGTAATTCTTTCCGTCTTTATCATTGAAAGTGTTGAAAAACACACACATGCCCATCCATATAAAGTCTGCCATGGGTAAATCCAATGGGTTATTTCCTAGTATCGATACAATCGATTGACTACCTGTTAAAACGATTAAAATCGATATATTTTTGTCCGGAAGGCTAAGGCTAACTTAGAACCGATAGATCCAATTGGATCGTAGGAATATAAATCGATACATCGATCCAATGAATGAATCGTTACACGCCTAGTTATAATCATATTTGAAGGATATTTTGAAAAATACTATCCAGTATATACATAATAACCTCAATAGTAGAGGAACTCATGTTCACTGTTGTGCAGTATCCAATTAAGTTTTGTAATTGATTTGTTCTGGTCTCTTTTGGTAGCATACTGTATAGCACTACATTTGTGTGTTACTTGTATTTTCTATATCGACTTGCTATGTACTGTAATTTGAGTGTAATGTTCATTTAGTGCATATGTGAAAATTATTAATGCAGATTGGTTTTACATGGTGATGTAGGACAGATACAAAAGCTTGGGTTTTAATTTGAAACCATATTTTCCAAACACTGCTGTGTACTGTTTTCCTTTCAATAAGAATTCCCATCATAGTTGAACTTCAAACAGCTTAGGGTCAACATTAAATTAGTATTTTATTTGCAATTTGGAAGCAAATCCTTAAAAAGCATTAGCTCTTGTGGATTTTGGCCTTAATAACTAAAATGAAAGAGATTTGTAAATGACTTTTGTGGCCCAACCTTGGCATAAAGTGTCATACCCCTATTTGGACTAAAATGTTCTTTCTTGTGTCATATGAAAGTCAGGTGGTTATAAGGGGATGATATGATGGATACAATTGTGTCTCAAGTCAAAGGCACCTCCAGGAGGCTGGCCAGTAACAGGATTGCTTATGTAAATAGACCTGCAACTGTAATCCATTGTTGATGACGTATTTAACTTGCCAGTAGGATGCTACAGATCTGGGTGTATTTTGTTGCTAGTTTTGGAGTCAACTGGCAACTTTCTGCACCATAAGTATCCCAACAAGAGCAGCTCAGAAGATATGATACTGTATGGTTGGTATACAAAATGGCTACTGATTATTGGGATCAAACGTTCATAAATTGTAGACGGTCGACGTTAATTGAGCAACGACAACTGTATCTTTTATACACAGAATGCTAGCAACAAACATTTTTCTCCAGACCTTCGGGCATAGGAAGACGGCAAAAGACGACAAAAATTAGAAGTCGCTGTTTACCTCATGCTGTCTTTGTGGTGTACTGGAGTATTAATACCTGCATATATTATCAGTGTCGGACAGAAATTTCTTAGGTGCATATTTAGTCAATGTCATTTTTTTTTCACAAATCTGTCAGTCCCCACATGGGTTTGTTATTTATATTCACCACTCTAAAGTGTTGGAAATGGATTGCTCTCTTTGACTATGCAATGTTAATGGCTCTACAAACAAGCAGTTTTTTTGGTTTTCCGGAAAACTGATGGGGCGGTACGGTGGGTGACTGGTTAGCATTAACATTTTTAATTGTCACACAAATCAGACAAGCTAGCATTGAAAAAAGTTCACTGTTCTAGTAAAATCTTAAAACTACTACATTATACACTGTTAATGAATGCGTATGGTGACGCTGGTATCTGCTTACATGCCAAAACTTCTTACATATATTTGTGTTCATGTACTTGTCGAGGTAGGTCCTTCTTTTGGACTAATGTCTCAAAAAACCAAGGAAAATGCCAAACATACGTATGTGTGTATATATATATATATACATATATATATATATATATACAGTATTTAATTGATCCTCACTGAACTGAATGAGCTACCCCGAGGTTTTCCACGATATGCTGCCTGCCACGCTTCAGACACATTGAAGCTGCTCTTTGTACCAAATCTAGTGATTGTTCTGCTCCTTCAAAGTCTTTGGTTAGAAAGCAAAGCAGTGAGGACAAAGACAAACAGGACACAAGGTTGCAGACATGTTTTCCAGTTTCACTACAGTGTTACTCATCCTTTGGCAGCTAACCAGTCATCCACTGGTCTATAAATAGGATGGAGGAGATGTTGGAGGAGACTTGCTACAGAATTACCATGGAGACAGTGTTTAGTTTTGGCTTTATGATCATAGCGCATTCAGGGCATGATTCTGGGTTACTTTTGGTAAAAAAAAGAATCTCCTGAAACTTTAGAGCTAATTTGAAAGCCCAGTGTTGTGGTTGCGGAGGTCTGAGTCACCTCAGTTCTTGGAGGCTTGAAGAAATACTGCTGTGATTTTGGGAAATTGCAAAAAATACACTAACAAATCCCTGAAGTTTTTAACTTGATACCACATGCAATATAATTAATTTGGGCCTTTTCCCTTCCTGTAATTATTCAGCACATTCATTTCAGTTGTTGGTTGGGTCCTCACCAGAGATGGGTAGTAACGCACTACATTTACTTAAGTAACCCATCCATCCATCCATCCATCCATTTTCTGAGCCGCTTCTCCTCACTAGGGTCACGGGCGTGCTGGAGCCTATCCCAGCTATCATCTGGCAGGAGGCGGGGTACACCCTGAACTGGTTGGCAGCCAATCGCAGTACTTAAGTAACATTTTCCATAAACTGTACGTCAGAGTAATTTAAATGCACCGTACTTTTTACTTTTACTTATTTATGTGAAGAAGGATCGATACTTTTACTCCGTTACAGTGATCAACATGCCGTTCGCTACTTTTATTTATTCATTCTTGCGTGTGCGTCTCTATTTTTAGACTCCATCTTTTGACTCCAATTCACCAATCAGACGACACAAGGCATTCACGACTGTTCACATAGCCTTCGCGAGCCAATCCAAATGACTCATTTTTCACCAATCAGATGACACGAGGCAGTAACATGACCGTGCACGTAGCCTTCGCGAGCCAATCAAAATGACTCATTTTGGGGGGAAAAACAGCCGCACGACTCTTTATTTTACAGACTCCAAAAAACAACAGCTTTGTCATGCAGCTCTTAAATTGTGACTGCCCAAACTTGGATTTCATCCCACTTCTAACTTGAGAAAACACCTTGCGGTAAATTGCAGATGTTTCTATTGTTGTTTTGGCAGTGGACATGGCAAAATTAGCACTATCCCTATGGTGTCGCATATGCACACACAATCAATAAGTCTGTTCAGCAAACAGCTTCTTCATAAAGTCATTTAAGCGAATAAAGCCAATAATGTTTCTGTAGGACCCAATGCATGTGTTGTTGTTTTTTGGGTGGTTTAAAATTTAAATGGTGGCATGTGTGTGTTGACTCACATATATTATTATTATTTTTTTTAATTTTATGTTTATGCTCTGATTTAAATAAAATAAAATCAGAAGTTACTCGAGTAATTTTTTTCATTAAGTACTTTCTTACTCTTACTCAAGTGAATATTTGGATGACTACTTTTTACTTTTACTTGAGTCATATTTTTCTAAAGTAACACTACTCTTACTTGAGTACAATATTTGGCTACTCTACCCACCTCTGGTCCTCACAATGTGCAATATATTTATTCATTTCCACTCTTTGTTGGGGTAAGGCGATGACAGACTTGACACAACTGGTTGGTCTAGAATCATAAGTTTACATGAGTTTTTTTAAAAAAAAATTTATACAGGCCACATGACATAATAATTTAAAATAGCATTGTGTTCCATTGGTGGTGTGGGAAGTCTATTTATGGATATGGAAAAATTGCTGATGTTATTTGTGGATTATGTAGGCCATTTTATACTCTCAGAGAATCTAACCTCTTTCTATTCATGAACACTTTCTAATTTCTCCATATATGAAGATTCAATCATTTAGTGACAACAGTTATCATATTTCATAAGCAATTGGTTAACTGTTAGCAGAATGCCAGTGCTTCATGTTTGAATAAATCCGTGAATTACTCAAGCTGCAGTTTCAACTTGCACTACTTTGAGCCCTTACCAGCTTTGGTCTTAAGGGAGTAACCCTGGGGATAACCCAACCTCCACATGAACTTGATGGATAAGGCAGAGGCAATCGAAGGATTAAACAAAAGGCCGTGGACTTTTGATGGGAGAATTCTAACACCATTCCATTGCTTTTGTGTTGTCAGCTTGAGGCCATATTTGTAATGTAGCGTGCCAAGATTTTTGTGAATACTATTGGACTATTCTGCAAAAATAAAGGTTCATTTTGAAATAAGATAAGTTGTGAGGGCGGCACGGTGGCCGACTGGTTAGAGCGTCAGCCTCACAGTTCTGAGGACCCGGGTTCAATCCCCGGCCCCGCCTGTGTGGAGTTTGCATGTTCTCCCCGTGCCTGCGTGGGTTTTCTCCGGGTACTCCGGTTTCCTCCCACATCCCAAAAACATGCATGAATTGGAGACTCTAAATTGCCCGTAGGCATGACTGTGAGTGTGAATGGTTGTTTGTTCCTATGTGCCCTGCGATTGGCTGGCAACCAGTTCAGGGTGTACCCCGCCTCCTGCCCGATGACAGCTGGGATAGGCTCCAGCACGCCCGCGACCCTAGTGAGGAGAAGCGGCTCAGAAAATGGATGGATGGATAAGTTGTGAGGTTTTGAAGTCACTCTGCTGTTGGTGCCAAGGTAACTGTATAAACACTGAAAATGTCCTTGGTTGTTGTAGTTATTTGGATGGGGGTTGTCCAATTCATTATCTCCTGTCTCAACATATTCTTATCTCCTTCAATAGACATGTTCATTGTACACATGCCTAAGTCAAGTGGTTATGGCTCCTGTACTGCACATGGCTGTTCCCCTTCCTCCACTGATATTCGGTCACAATTGACTGTCCATTATCTATTATTGTAAGTAGAAAAATATATGCACGGCTGGTCAGCTTTGTAATGCAGTGTAGGTGATGGCTTAATTGTCATCATACGGTAGTTGTGATGGTATGTTCAGTGAATGTGAACGTGAGGCGATTTGTCTTCGGAATTGAATCTTGTCCTGAGGCAAGCCATCCAACGTAGTACATGAGCTCAGCAGAGAAAAAGCCATAAAAATGAGATTGATGCGGTCAACTTCAGTTAGCGCACAGAATTATTGTGTCAAACCTGCGGCCACTCCTCAAAGCCTTGGAGCTTACCGTATGTTTTGATTAGGGATAGGCAAATTTGAAAATTTATTTAATCGACTGTGGGTCAAAATATTGAACAATTAAAATTATATTATTTTCAACAGGGTGTGAAAATGAATCAACAGCGGCTCTGCTGGTCTTGTTGTAGGGAACTTGTCCACTCCATTTGACCCCTATTGCTTCAAATGCAATTGATCAACAATTTATTCCACATAATTGACTGGATTATTATCAGTGAATCGCTCATGCTGCATATCTTAAATTCTGTGAAGAAAAAAATATTTGATCTATATGTACATCAGCTAAATAGTGAAGGACTTATTGGATGTGTATAATTAGAGCCACTTAGATCCAAAGAGAGGTGAAGGCTGATTTTATGCACTGTCTTCTAGTTTGAAATGACCTTCGCGATGCACCGTGTCGGTGTCAGTCGGTAGTTGATGTTGAGGATAAGTGCTTTGAATAGACACTCACAGCAGACATGCATGAAGCCAGAATGTTCTCCAACACAGCCCTTTCTCATCTCTGTGATGCTCTTTCATTCGGTTCCTCTCTTGTGTGCCTCCCCCTCACACCCACACTTCTGCTCTCTGCACTGCTGATCGTCAGCTTTATCCGAGTGGCCAGAGGGGTCTGTTTGTGCCTTTTGTATGAAATTAAACAAACTGCACAGTCCATGCAACGTTTTTGGGTGTCCCCCAGGTCTTTTCTAAATTGTTGCTGTCCTTCCCTTCTTCTTCATATTGAGTTGATCCTTACTTACAAGGCCTAAGGAGCCCTATTTAAAATCAACATGGAACAGCAAGGAATTCAATTTTGCAATAAACCTGGAGGAGTTTGTTCTGTCATTTTTGGCTAAATCTACCTTTCCAAATTTGTGATAATTGTATTCAGTTTATTGTGATTAAACATAAGGAATATGTTAGAAAATGTTCAATGGCAGAAGGGCTGCTTTTTCCTGCTAGTTTCTGTTATACCCCTTTTATTTCTCGAAACAATTGCAATAGAGCCTCTTAAGTTGCTGTTCTCCATAATGAATGAAGGCTGTTTGGAACCAGCCCATTCATTCATTCATCAGGACTACGACGAGTGATACTAAACTGAGAGCTGCCTCTCTTTACACCCACCTTCCATTACCCTGATTTTTGTATGCGTGTATGCATGAAAGTTGTGATTGTATCACACATGTGCGTGGGTGACTGTTTCCATGTTTGTTAGGCGATAACTTGTGAAGCTAGATACTGACGAAGCAGCCATTTCCCCTTCTGTCTGGTTTATATTTTTCTCACAGCTTTCTGTTGCTTCTTCCTTTCCAGCTTAACAAGCATTATATGCTTGTTGTAAATCACCCACAAAAATAAGATAATTCCATTTTCCTCAATAGTAGCGTGCTCCACCTAATTGATGTGGTGCATTGTCCACTTGAATAGATAACTGCCAATCCCCCAAATAGACATTTCTTTCCTTTAAGGAAAAAAAAAAGAAAACTTGGTGTTTGTACCGCATGCTTTGATCTCGCTACAATTATACAGAGCAGAGCAGATGTGGCACCAGTAAAGCTGACTTTTATATGGAGTTTTGTGTACTGTTGCATGTCACACAAAGCACAAGCTGCTGAACATGTCAACAATGACCCCAAAAGAATTACCGATTGGAAAAAAAAATCCCCAACTTGATTGCGCACGCAAACCGATGCAGAAGCTGATCTACTAACCGGGTGCAACCAGGATCCATCTGCAAATTGTTGAGCAGTTCTTTTTGTGTTGTGGGAGGGTTATATGCCTGAGACGAATTGCGCTGGCTGATTTTGTGTCATTATATAGCACATCTGAAAGGTAGGTGCAAACCAGTACGTAAAACAGTGCCATCGTAGGGCAGGTAAAATTAGAGGCAGCGGGAAGAACCGAATCATACGAATGATCTGAGGGCTGACTTGAAAAAATAAATTTATATTTATTAGTAATAATTACATTTATATTCTGTAACTTATTGTTGTTATTTTTTTACCTCTTCCACTAACACTTCCATCTCCATAAAGCGCAAAACCCTCCTTTTTATCCGTCTTTCTTATACTGTGCCCAGGTGGCCAAGACGAGAGCAGCATAATGGCCATTCAGTTGATGCAGTGGGACAAAAACTGTTTATTTTGAATTATCCTTCCATTCAGTTTCTTTACCGCTTATCCTCACTAGGGTCACGGGCTGCTGGAGCCTCTCCCAGCTATCTTCGGGCGGGAGGCGGGGTACACACCGAACTGGTCGCCAGCCAATCGGAGGGCACATAGAAACAAACAACCATTCACACTCACATTCACACCTACGGGCAATTTAGAGTCTTCAATCAACCTACCACACATGTTTTTGGGATGTGGGAGGAAACCGGAGTGCCCGGAGAAAACCCACCCAGGCACGGGGAGAACATTTGAGATTGGGATTTGAACCCCGGTCCTCAGAACTGTGAGGCAGATGTGCTAACCGTGCCGGCTATTTTGAATTATATTTATATCGTTCCTGTATGTTATGATGAAGTACAATATGGAGTGCTGTTTTTCCTCATTAAAATATGCAACAACAATTGTTCTTGTTTTTGGGGTGAAGGCTGGAGCGGATTATTGGCATTTTCATTAATTTCAATGGGAAAAGATATTTGAGATACAAGCGTAGTCACAGAACAAATTAAACTCATATGTCAATGCACCAGTGTTGGACGAAATACTGTGTATCGTGTTTGCTGGGGGAGTGAAGTATTACATTAGAAAGATTTCCTGCCTCGTTTAAAGTTAATGCACTTAATTAGAGGGCCAACATGACTGATCAGCTATTTGTCTTCCAAAAGAGCAAGTGGCCTTTTTGCTGTCTAGGCTTTAAAAACTTACAGTAAGTAAGCTATAGTACTGAACAATGCTGTATAAGTGGGAATTTTTGCCACCTCTCTGCAAGTAGCTCTGCAGATGCAGAGGTGAATAAAGGCTTGCTTTAAAAAATAGTTTTTAAATTAATTTTCAGTTAATTTGTATGGATATCGTTTGAGTCCTTCAAACCCCCTTCGGTTTTCCTGAGCATGCATTTTACATCCTTGAGCTCTGCTTGTCATCAGTGAACTTCCAGGGAAGCCCCTCTGACTGGATCAATTCTCCTCTTCCCCAAAAGTCTTTCATTGGCTTGCAGTCACTCAGCAGTCGCCCACCCTCTTTACTCTGCATGGGTAGCCACTGGTTTTACTATATGTGCTTAATGTGTTGGAAATTTCATTTTACTCTTCCTTTCTCCACTCCTTATCTTCTGTGGCCAGTGATTGCCTTTCACCTGCCCACTCTTGCCCTCTGCCATCTTTCCCCTTCTCCAGCATGCTGACTGCTTTCTCCTTACAAATATAGAGATGGTGAAAAAGCAACTGAAAGATAAGAGAACGAGAGACGGTCGGATAAGAAAGCACATCATTTTTTGTGCAGTTGATATTTCTGTCTTTGCTGCTGCATTGTCACCAACATTCAACACCAAATGAGGACAAGAAAACATGAAATAGGTCAAAAATGGCTATCTCGCACATTTACCTGGAGGTTTGCTTTTACATGCTACTTACTGTACTTGGTTGCTCTTTGCGATCACTTAACTAGGAAATAATAACATAGCTTTTCATTTGTCGGTAATTAGCCCTCAGCAGCTTCTACCTTTGCTGGCCTCATATGATCTGCTCTTGGCCAGCACAAGTGTTAAATTTGACCAAAGTCATCGTTTGTGCATGGGAGAGCAGTTTTTATTATTATTGTATTGTGTCAATTGGTTGAGACAGATGGAATTAGATTAGCAATAGGACACTTGGAGACCTGGAGTTAAAATTCTCTCTTTATGTGAGCACATTAACAGGCCTTTCATGCATTAACATGGAGAAGTACTTTATGTAGCATCTGGGGTAGGTAAGATTACTCATTAGTCATCTGAGTTTTGATACGGTATATCTACCATTAGGAGCCAGCTGAGTCTTTACCAATTAGTTATTGCCTTTCATTAATAGTGGCGGCATCAATTTGGGCAGGCGTGGGAAATGTACAATGTCGAGATGGGCATTTGTCAAAATATCCTTGATTGACTATGGAGAATATTATGAATTAATAATAGTTTTTAAAATAATTTTTAAATAGGTAAATAGTATGGGAGGTATCTCTCTTACAACATTCTTACATCTCGCTTCAGTGACAGTGTTGGATTGTGCAGAATAAAGTTACCATGTCTGCAGTTAAACTTCTCATAGCTGAAGTAATGTTCTCCCTTGGTCTGCAACTTGTAAAGACTGACTCAACAGCACCTGTATTTGTGGTAGCCAAGTGGTGCACTCCATTTTGCATTGATTGAAGACACGTTGAACCAGTTCCACACAATCGAAGGAATGTTTAATATTTTTAAGGATTTTTAAGATGACCTCAATTAAAGAGATGACAGAATACTGTATTGGGGTCCAGTCTCTGATCACTCTTGTATGCGTTTCTGTGAACCAGGTAGGGCTCAGGAATCACCAAATTCACATTGACTGGTGTTACAGTGGAAATTTTAAAGTCAAATCTCTGAGGCCATACAATTTGGATTTCTGGTGTAGTTGGGAAAAAAAATACATCAGCAAAACTTCTAATTGTCAGCAAATTTCAAGACACCTCTCAGATCAGCTCATTCTAACAACCTTGCATCTGATATTCCTTCAGGAAGATGTATTCCGACCGTTTGTTGTGTTGTATCCACGAAAGTAGAAACGTCTTGTTATTGTGTCTTAACTTGCTGGTTCTCTCGTGTCAGGAGACTGAACCTGTGTGTTTTTTTGTCCATGTATGGCTCACTGTATGTCCATGTATGGCTCACTTGGTTTGTTGTAGAGAAGGTATCTAGAGAGAACAGCTGCTGTCGTCTTATTTCTCCATAAATAGATTGGTCCACCCCTCCATGGCTCACAGCCCCGATGGTGCAGATAGGGCACAGTTAATACGCTCTACAGACTTCATGTTTTATATATCGTATCTCTGAAGTAGTCACATTTACATGTCTGGGGGACACGCTACATTTTTCAATTTTCCGTTGAATCTTTTGTTGCTTACTTACACTGTGTACAGCGCAGTCCCTGGTCTTAAATCAGATCCTAAAACAAAAAATGCACCAGCCTCACAGTTCTGAAGACCCGGGTTAAAAATGGAGTTTGCATGTTCTCCCTCTGCCTGTGTGGGTTTTCTCCGGGTACTCCGGTTTCCTCCCACATCCCCAAAACATGCATGCTAGATTAATTGAGGACTCTAAATTGTCCGTAGTTGTGAATGTGAGTGCGAATGGTTGTTTGTTTCTATGTGCCCCGCGATTGGCTGGCAACCGGTTCGCTGTGTACCCCGCCTCCCGCCCGAAGATAGCTGGGAGAGGCTATCAAGAGTTATCAAGAAAGTTTTTAACATCTTTGTCCTCTGACCTTTAATCATAAAAACCTTCATTTAAAAACTGCATTTTGTGTTTACTTCTGTTGTCTTTGACTAATATTTAAATTTGTTTGATGACGGGAAACATTTAAGTGTGACAAACAGAGTGGGTAGAGTAGCCAAATATTGTACTCAAATAAGGGTACTGTTACTTGACAGTAATGTGACTCAAGTAAAAGTAAAACGTAGTCCTCCAAAAAATTGCTTGAATAAGACTACAACATACACAGTGAAAAAATCAGAACATGAACATCAATAAAATAAAAAATAACAAAATAAAATGGGAATTCTGATATTGCTGTGTGTGTGCGTGTGTACAGTGTGAGCGAGATTAGCACATACCCCCAAGAGATGGATGTTTTACAGTTACTTGTGATAAAATAGGGCTACGGTGGGCTGATATGCACAGCCAAAACAACAACAAAACATCTGTAATTTACCGCAAGGTGTTTTCTCAAGTTACAAGTGGGCCGAAATATCCATGTTTGGGCAGACAGTGGCAGACAATTACTACAATATATGAAAGCTGTTGTTTTTCTTCATCTAAACGTGAACATGAGTCACGCGCTCTTGCCTTCAATGGTAACGACGACCTTCCAAACATGGTCGCCACGTAGGCATGTCGATTAGCCCGGCTGGCTTATCTCATGTCAATACCTATGCTCAGGAAGCACAATAGTAGATGTTGTGTGGGTCCTGTGACTTTCTTGTGCCGTCTGATTGGTGAACTAGAATTAAACATCACTTGCACTTAATTTGGATTGAAGCAAACAGCGCCCAATGTGGAGATTGAAATCGTAGAGATATACAGAGAACAGATATGTCGCATACGAAATAGTTGATAAATAAGCAACAATTGATACATAAAAGTAGCGAGCGGCATTTAGATCATTGTAACGGAATAAAAGTACTGCTTCTTGTTAACATATATACTCGAGTACAAGTAAAAAGTATGCAGTATTAAAACTACTTTGACAAGTACAATTTGTACAAAATGCTACTTGAGTAAATGTAACAGAGAATATGTAGCGCATTACTACTCACCTCTGCTGACAAACGTAAAATATTAAGAAATCAGGAAGGGGGCAAACACTTTTTCACGCCACTGTAGTAGGTAAGGTTTTTACTGGTCCTGGTATGATTGTCTAATTTTGATTGTTAACTTAGAGACATTTTGTAAATGTACACTCTGATTACATTACATTCTTGTGTTACTAAGTTGTTACTGCGCACTGAAGGAGAGTCTCGTGTCTAGTTCATAGACACTTTTTATAGTCACAGGAGTCTTGAAGGCATAGTAATAATCCTGCAGCAACACTTGATCATAGTACCAAGGTTCACTGCTTATCTTAATGGTGCGCTATAATGTGGTGTCCTCTTTTGAACTGTGAGCGTGGTCAAGCCTTGAATTGCCTAGTTGGGAGTTGGGACCAAACAAAGTGGCTGTTGTTTTACAGGGTTGGCACTGGGTCATGAAACCTCTTAGCCAATGTGGTTAAACAGTATAATAGTCTCCGTATTTGGCCAAGACCGGCCCCTTTCCTCTGATTGGTTGCCTCCGTGTAGAAGACCCACTTATGTGAGCACACGTGTTTATGTTTAAAGCACTGGCTCGGGAGCGGAGAGGTAGGCGGAGATCTTTGCAAGTGATGTAGATAAAATCGAGAAATTCTAATGACGTGATGTCAGGCCTCTCGGCAGAAAACTGTTTGGAACTCAAGAATGCGTGGATTTTAATTCATATTTCACGTTTACTGAGGCACCATAGAGCCAATTTTACCTCGCAAATACTAGAAAAATGTTGGTTTGGTAAAATATGACACCTTTAACGACAAGGGCCCGATTAAGACTACCTAGTCATCATTCGGGATAAGGGCTGAGTGATTTGGAAATTGTAAACTGTAATAAATGTTAATTAATGTTCTTATCAGTTACAGTACAAATGTTGAGATGATTCACTCGTTATTTAAAAGTCCTCAAAAGGATCTTCATAAATTCATCTACCTCAGGAAATGGGAGAATTTTCTCAAATTTAAACTTTTTTGTTGAAGATAAACATTAATATTCTAAATCTTTTAATAATTTTCTAAATCTTTATTTTTTTAACTTTAGCTGTCAGATAATTGTAACAGATTTCAAATGCAGGACAAAGTGGTCTAAATTACATAACGGGGGCATGACTATGACTACAAAAGCTGCAAGAACTAATGTGAATTGCAGGACACATTGACCATCGACACTTCAAACGTACGTCGTGGTAATAAATATGCATGATTCAATTTGGTGCCAAGCACCATCGGGCCATGTCTTCCCCGATGCGCCGCTCCCCGCAGCCGGGAAAGCCCATCAGCCTGACTGCTTAGCCAGCAGCGGCTGAATGGCATATTGAAGCATTTTACGAAATGGGGATACATCTAAACCATTAACACTATTCACACACGACAGAATGAGCGCGCTCACTTAAACTTTTATCTGAAATGGCTTTTGACACAGGCGATTTTGATTTGCCAGCGTGGCGAACGTGTGCAACATTCGCTTCGCCACACCCTGTTTCAATTAGCCTGTGGCGAACAGGCAGTGCGAACCCTGGTTTATTTTGAAAATCCTGCTAACGTATTTCTGATTAATTATGGAAAGTCTTTCATTAACCGCCTACCGCATAGTCCTTGCTTCCAGTCATTGACGGAAAAAGAGATTGTTACCAGTGTTCCTGCTTCACTGGTATTGAACCGGTGAAGGTGTGAAGGATTTTCAAACAATGAAAGCACACTTAAGTTTGCACTGCGGCTAGCTGCTCTTTAGTTTTGAATATGAACTTTGCCAGATTCTTAGTTCAATATTGCTGCAACAATAATTTGTTTCAGCTTTTTACTGGGAATTTATCAAGGCTGAAAGTTGTCGCGGAGAGGACACCACAGAATGGTAGATATTTTATGACAAATCTGCACCAACTGCATTTGTATGATTACCATTAATGAATTCACATGTCAGATGGCTGACATGAATAGCGATCTCTTGTGACCCATCTTACACTTATAGTCCAGAGATGAGTACGCCATGAAATGAAACCCATGAATGCTCTTTAAAATACCTTTAAAACCATTTTAATGGTGCATGGACTTGTAATAAGGAAATCTCTCATTGCCATGGTAACTCTAGATCACCTGCCTTTATGGTCTATATTATTGTTGGACCATCCCGGATACGTTTGTTATTTTTAGCACTAGCACAAGTGGTGATGTTACTAACGCAATACATCAAATAGTGGCCTCCACTCTAAGAGATACTATGACTGAATGAATTGTGTGTGTTTCTTACATATACAGTCCAAATAAACCCCAAATAAAGAAAACAGTTGGTAACTGTAATGACCTTTGTTCCTAACCACTCGTCTGATGTGGCTATGTTCCCTGTGCAATATTAAAGGTGAACTCATATTACGTGGAGTGTTCCAGGCGCCTCTGTTCTCGCTCCAAAGGGCTGTGTCCGTTTTTATTTTCCACGGAGCTATGCACCTTCAAATTATTTTTGCCAAGTCTGGCTCTGTCCAGCCTGCATAAGTTCTTTCCGTTTCCCCGTGTATATATATATATTTTTGTAAATGTCTTTTATTTAGCTTTAAACTCTAGTTTTATTTGATTTATTACTACTATTTTAATCAAGGTTCATTATTGGTGAAAAAAGCCTCCCAATGTCTGTATTGTATGACTTAATAAATAGTCATGGAATTAAAAAAAAAAAAAAATGCAATCTCTACCTTTTTTCTTTGCATCATTACATGAGTGATACACTTGATTTGTTGGAACATTTGTTCTTTCCTTTGGGGAATATTCATTTAAATGTTTGTGTGAGATGCAACAACTACAGTATATGAACGTTGCATCACTGTTACTGTGTGCATGAAAGCTTGCTGCAGTGTCGCAAGAACAGAAGTGGCTGCAGACCTTTTATTTCATTCAATATTATCCAGATGGTTAAATAATGTTAGTTGACAAACCAAGTGTGTTTCAGATAAGATTTAAAGCTGGAATGTGTAAGAATCACTGCTCACCCTTTGTGTTGTTTGAATGACGAACCTGATATAACATGCCACTAAAATGTACTGGTGAAGTTTTTAAAATATAATGGCTGCTGCTTATCATCCCTCCGTTCCGGGATGCTGGGCGACCTCATCCCATAGCAAATAATGGACATACAGCAGAAATTATCCGTTCCTCAGGCATTTGACTTCAGAGGTTGTAATGTATACATGTTGCACAGAGTTGATTTATAATCAGACCTTCTGTGGAATAAAAAAACTATTACAGGGTTCTGTAATAGTTAATGGGAGGTCTTAATTCGGGTTGGTAACTAACCACACACACACACACACACACACTGGTTGTATTTGATGACACACAGACTTTTGCCACCACATTGTGTATTTAAAGTTCAGCGAAAAGTAAATCGCTGTTGTCAGTGATGAAAAGAGGAAGCCAAACAGCATCCACTTTCACGCTTCATTATTTTAATCCTCTTTTTAGGAAGCTACTGTAAACCCTGCTGGTGTTTCGCTGTGCTATGTCACAGTCTTTTTTATTTCCAATTTCAGCCGATGATGACGTTCCCTAACTCATTTCTTTCTCTTCATGTGTCTTCTCTTTAGCAGGAGGTACTGTCTGCGCCATTCACTCGCCAGACTGTCAGGAGAGCACATGGCCTCCGGTCAACAGCCCACTCCACACTCTTCACTCAGCATCCCACTGCCCTGTCTCCTGAGGTTAGTGTCTTTGTTTGCATAAAGGTGTTATTACAAAAGTTGGAAATACAAAAATTTACACATTATTGACATTACCAAGCCCTTTAAGAGCCATATAAATCTGTTACGATAGACATTTTCAAATGTGTCTGTTTTGACAACTAATTAATAGTTGCTTCTATAATATTCCGTTTACGAGTCATTAGCATGCAAGGCCTACTTAGCACTCGGGTCTTTGATTAAGCTCAGTAACAGGAGAAATCTATTTAAATGCATTCGCTGTGTTCAAAGCAAAGTACTCCATCGGGGTGTCATTGTGCTGGCCTGCTGGTGAGGATCTAAAGGAGTCTGTGCAGTCATGTGAAGCCAGTTTCACATGAAGAAAAACTTAATATGGGTTTGACAATGCTAAACCCTGGTACGATTCAGAAATGCAGTCTGTTGTAAATCGGTGAACATGCTTGAAAGCATGTGATATTAACATGAGTGACAGTGAACATTACAAAAATATGCATCATATTTGGGACATCTTTGTTGTCTGCTTTTATAGATCCAAACATTATGTAAATGAATACTCTGGAGCACCCACTAAGTGAACTTAAGGGATCATTTCACAGACTTTATGAGCATAATACAAATGAGGATAATTATGAACTATTCTGGCCCAAAAAAACAGATAAACTAAATAATTTGCGGCTTTCATTGGATAACTACTGCAGTTAATAGTTATTAAACTCTAACTTGGACAGGGAGTGATACAACCTCAAAAGTCAGAAGTTGTGGTCATAGTGTTTTATTTCAACTTAGTTTCCTACATCAGCCCTGCGATTGGCTGGCAACTAGTTCAGGGTGTACCCCGCTTCCTGCCCGATGACAGCTGGGATAGGCTCCAGCACGCCCGCGACCCTAGTGAGGAGAAGCGGCTCAGAAAATGGATGGATGGATGTCCTACATCAAGCAAAGAAAACATGAAGAAAATTGCTGATTTTGTTGTGTATACATTGAGCATAAGACATATTGACACAGAGATTGACCACGCTAAAATTCAGACTTTACCTTTTCAATGTTTATCTATTCGCTCACCATTGCAAGAAGTGATTGAGCATGGTGCATTGAATAGGAATTGATCGCAGACCAGCTGCAGAAACTACTACACTACCTTTTTTTGACCATTGCATACAACTGTAGAAGCGATGATGCCACAGCTAATCTGTGCTGTAATGAAACCAAATTACAGTCAGATGAAATATTAGTCTGTTGACTATTGTTTTTACTAAATATACATGTGGTCTACCTGCTGAATTAGAAAGATCAGACAAGATTGAAAGAAATTTAAATACCACAATGATGACTCATTCTTGCAACTATGAATGAGCATGACTGTTTTTGAGGCAAATAAAGAGAAATTAAACCCAATTTTAAAAATAAGAATACATTGTATGTACCGGCAGTAGTAAAAAATACAGTATTCTGTTTAATGTTGAGTTTGTGAAATAAGAACTAAATGGAATAATCATGATGATGTTTATGATTATGGTTTATTATGTAGCTTTTTGTACATGTAATAAAACTGAATACATAGGTTGTCTACAACCTGTCTGTTTTTCTTAGAAAATAAAAGTGGACAGTTATCTGTGAATATACGTCACATTCTCACAAATTTGCACTCTTGAGTGGAGTGAAAAGACAAAAATGGTTTCCCTATCAAACAGTTTGAAACAGCCTTGACTCCAATGCTGGGTCTAAATTGCTTTGTTTTCCATTTGCTTTTATCAACACTATTGTATTGTTGTCAGCAGACTTTTCCATATCTGTGTTCCACGTTTCTGCACTGCCACTTTATCCGTTATCTTGACTTTGCCTGTTAAGATCACAACTCTTTACATTCGGTTTCCATAGCTCATATCCAGTGATGCAGACGTATGGTATTCTAAAAATCAACTCAAGGTCAAGAGGGTATATTTTTTCACCAAGATAAGCTCTTGGTCCACAAACCAGTTTGCTTAGGATGAAAATTTTATGAGAACAGGATATTTGTTCCTTTAGTGCTTATAGTTTTGCTCTGGATCGTGAATTAGCCCAGCAACTGTGTGTTTGCATGTGTGTGTGTTGGTTTGCTTTGGGGGAGTGAGCCAATTTGTAATGTGCTTTATTTGTGTTGCTGCACACATGTATTTTGTATCATTGGCCTATGAAATAGAGAAGGTGTGTAGGGTGGGGGTGGTTGTACAATGAAAAATGAGTGCAGGCAGCCCTCGGCCTGTGTTTACATTTGACTGTAGTGGGTGATTGGAGAATGAGAACAGAGGAAATGTTTTCTTCTCCTGCTTCATAGTAGAAAACAAAAATGTAGTCCCCCAAGCTATGCCTGAGAGGCCTCTTTAACAACAGAAAAAGGTATTATTTTGTTCTTTGTGTACATGTCAGTGGTGAGGTTTTTCATAGGGAAAAAGTTGTTGTTTCAGCTGAACGCTGCTCCGGATGAGTGACGATAACGTATATCCTCGTGAATTTCCTTCGTTGACATCACTTCTTTATGCCACAAACTACCTGAGATAGAATAGCTTCTGCAAGTCGCAGCCAAGCAGTGCACTCCATTTTACCTTTACAGCTACAGGACTTGATTTCTCAACAATCAACTAATCGTCAAATACATACACCAATAAAGTCTTTCAAAAGACACATTTGGATGAGACCCAGTTGGCGTGCATGTTTGTAATGGGTTTTTTAAAAAGTGACATTGCCAACTTTTGGCCTAGCATGCCTATGTTGTTACAGGTCAGTGTGAACGTGGATTTTTTAAATTGATATCTGGATTTAAAATGTGAGTTTTTAACTTGATTCTCATGTCAACCTCCCCTGAATCATTAAGAGGGAATCAGTCAACACTCAAGTGTCCCTCTCCCCTGACACGCAGCCTCCAGAGGGTTAGCTGTTTGTTCAGGGATGAGACACAGGATGTTCAATAGGGAGTATTATCCTTGCCAGGGCTTGTCGTGGAAGGCGGACCAATCAGCAAAGCTGAAATATCTTATATCAACCTGAATGAAAGTCAGTTCACCTTGCCATCATCAGTTCTAGCTAGGCTATACCAGCTGTACTCTATTGTTTTCACCTTTTTTCATTTCTCCTTTTCCTTTCCATCATCATCCTTCTCCATCTCTCCATTAGTGTAGCATCAGCACTTATCTTCCCCTTGGCAAAGGCAGAGCCTCCCAATTCATCCATGTGTCTCTGCTTGGCATCCATCAATTTTGCTGCAGCTTCCCTTGAGACTTACTGGTTGATGGCTAGACACGCACACAGAATCATTCACATTCTGACCTCTTGACACATCTGCGACTCAGTTCTTGTGTGGATGGACTGAAAGCTAAACAAGGAGGTTTTTGGGTCCTTAATGAAATCAGGAAGCTCTTTTTTGTTTTTGTGCTGTACTTCCGGAAATAGATGACGTTGTGGAAAGAGGAGCAATCACTGGAAATGTTGCCTGGTCAGGTGAGGTTGGGGTTGCACACAAAGCTCTTGAGCAAGGTGTGTTTGGCAGGCTCTTTGTAGTTGACTCATGTTTGAGCTTTGGGATTTATTTCTTCCTGGTAGTAAGGAAGATGAGTATTATTATTTCATGGAAATGCACAAGTGTTTCCCAACCTCTGTCAGTGTACAACTTTGGGTGGAGTAGTAAGGGAATTAGTTGCTGAGCACAATGACTGATATTTTTCCTTTACAAAGCTTGTGGGTTAAGACATTCAGAAAAGGAATTTGTTGCAATGAGGTTGACACATTGCACTGGCCCAACACAACAGAACTAGTGAACCCTCTCTCCCCATTTTCTCAAGTTTAAAGTAAGTTTGTGCCTTGATATTTGTGTTGATCGGCCATAAACTGTGGAGAGAATGTGAACAGTTTGCCCATTGGGAGTTTAAAACCTCAATTTAACGTACTAATAAGGGGGAGGGGTCACCCGTTATAGCTGTTTTCCATTAATTTGAAGTGCTTCTTTGATGGCCTAAAAACACCTACTTCAGTACAATAATATTGTAAATAAATGTCAAAGGTTTTAAACTTGACCTAAACTTACCTTTACCATAACCTGGAAATATCGGTACCTATCTCTGTTTGTTGATTGCGCCAGGAAACAAAGCGAACAATTTTGGAAGTAACAGACTTTGTCTGCTAGAAAGGGGCGTTTTGAGTTCTAACGGGACATAATTTTCTGTCCATTAAAGCTGAAGTCAGTTGGTTCTGGGCCAGCTAAATTGAGGATCCACTGTCATTTCTTTCTCAATTGGGACCCTGACATTTATTTCATTTCGAAAAATAATAGTGTGCGTAAAGTGTACTATAGTGCTTGATCATTGATATTTTGACGAAAGCGTGTCCCAGCATGTTACGACACCTGGGAACTGTTTCAAAATGTGAAACAGCAGAATGTCTCCTTTACAGGTAGAAAGGTGCTGCACAAACGTACCCCATCTGTTGTTTGTGCAGCCTGGTACTGTTATTACACTAATTTATGTGTCAATATGTGTGCAGCTCAAATGAGAGTTAACAGTGGAATCGTGAAAAAGAAAGATTGACGGGACTTTCTTGCCAGCTCTGAAGGTTAATTTTTATAAATCTGCACTATGCTTTCCTGTGGGAGGAATGAGCTAAAATTATATGTTCTTTATTTGTCATAGTCATAGGGAAATGTAAATAAAAATACATGAAATAAAAGTGATTTGTCATATTTCTGTCAATCAGTTTTACAATCATAATGAATGAAGGTTTACACTTTCACAATTTAACTGTAAAGCTTGTTCAACTTTAATTACCGCAACTAAAATTTGACTTAACAGCTGTTCTTCCATTGTTGTAAGCGGAAGAGTCTTAAAAGTTGTTATAGCATTTCAATTGGCATTTGTCAGCGAGCAAAAGAAAAAACTAAATGCCCTCAATAGGTCTTATATAACCAAACTGCTCCTTGACCATGTTGCTCTGCTAGTTTTCTAGCATTGGGTTTGAAATGAAATTGATTATTCCATCATATCACATGGATCAGTAACGCTTGATGGCTTAGAAAAAAAAGCCTACAGTGGTCTGTAAAGCTGAGATGCCATTACAATGTCTAATGACGCTATTGATTGACCGTGTTGCTTTTGCGTGTGTGTGTGTTTCCGTGTTAGTAATTTTGTGGATATCTTTTGAGCTATTTATATTCTCCAGCTGTGGTTTGCAAAGTGAACAGAGATTAGGGGGTGAATACTGTACAAGTCTTGAATTTTCAAGTTCAAAACATGTTTACTTCCACCAGTAAGCTGTCTAGTACAACTTATGAGAAAGCATGTACTGTATATATTTAAAGGAAGAGTTTAAACCAGCTCCTTCTCCACAGAGCTGGATTGCAGAAATATTCTGCCAGTGTTTGTGGACATAAACTGATGATAAAATGAGGAAAAGGAAATCTCAAATTCATCTCCAGACTAAATTTAACATTTTCTTCCCGATTGTCACGGCTGAAACAATATAGCATTCACAGTGTAACCTGCCCTTGTGTAAAATGTTAATACCGACCTTTGAATAACAAAAAGCAATTGAGAATCATTCAGTCACTAGCAAGATGACGCTTAAGAGCAAGTTCACCTTTCATCATCAAAATAACGCTATACATCCAACAATTGAAGTTGTGAAATTGCCTAGCCCCATCCAAGACCTACTGACCAATTGAAAATTTGTGGTGATCTGAAATAGAATGCGCACAAGAAACTGGAGGACTTTTGCAAGAGTGTGAAAATGATTATTTTTTATTTATGAAATTTTTTTCATTGGTGTTTTTTTTTTTTTACTGCTTATTCAATTACTTTATTATTTATTTCATTTTATTTGTTTCTCATTTAGTGTTACCTTTTTGTATCTATGCTGTATGTAAATTTAGGAATACATAGTATAGACAACAGTATGGTTTCATGCCTAGAAAGAGTACCACAGATGCATTATTTGCCTTGAGGATGTTGATGGAAAAGTACAGAGAAGGTCAGAAGGAGCTACATTGTGTCTTTGTAGATCTAGAGAAAGCCTATCACAGAGTACCCAGAGAGGAACTGTGGTACTGCATGCGGAAGTCTGGAGTGGCAGAGAAGTATGTTAGAATAATACAGGACATGTACGAGGGCAGCAGAACAGCGGTGAGGTGTGCTGTCGGTGTGACAGAAGAATTTAAGGTGGACGTGGGACTGCATCAGGGATCAGCCCTGAGCCCCTTCCTTTTTGCAGTGGTGATGGATAGGCTGACAGATGAGGTTAGACTGGAATCCCCGTGGACCATGATGTTTCCAGATGACATTGTGATCTGCAGTGAAAGCAGGGAGCAGCTGGAGGAACAGTTAGAAAGATGGAGGCATGCACTGGAAAGAAGAGGAATGAAGATTAGCCGAAGTAAAACAGAATATATGTGCATGAATGAGAGGGGTGGTGGGGGAAGAATGAGGCTACAGGGAGAAGAGATGGCAAGGGTAGAGGACTTTAAATACTTGGGGTCAACCGTCCAGAGCAATGGTGAGTGTGGTCAGGAAGTGAAGAAACGGGTCCAAGCAGGTTGGAACGGGTGGAGGAAGGTGTCAGGTGTGTTATGTGACAGAAGAGTCTCTGCTACGATGAAGGGCAAAGTTTGTAAAACAGTGGTGAGGCCAGCCATGATGTATGGATTAGAGACAGTGGCACTGAAGAGAAAACAGGAAGCAGAGCTGGAGGTGGCGGAAATGAAGATGTTGAGGTTCGCTCTCGGAGTGACCAGGTTGGATAAAATTAGAAATGAGCTCATCAGAGGGACAGCCAAGGTTCGATGTTTTGGAGACAAAGTTAGAGAGAGCAGACTTCAATGGTTTGGACACGTCCAGAGGAGAGAGAGTGAGTATATTGGTAGAAGGATGATGAGGATGGAGCTGCCAGGCAAGAGAGCTAGAGGAAGACCAAAGAGAAGGTTGATGGATGTCGTGAGGGAAGACATGATGGCAGTTGGTGTTCGAGAGGAAGATGCAGGAGATGGAAAAGGATGACGCGCTGTGGCGACCCCTAACAGGACAAGCCGAAAGGAAAAGAAGATAGTATAGACAACAATTTATATTAATACTTATTTTTCCAATTAATTTGTCTTGTAAGGTAAAGAATATTGGTAATATATTAGTTTAAGTTCAGTAAATTATTGTATAGATCATAGTAATAAGGAGGCTAAATACTGTAATTAACTCATGAATAAGGGGTGTAAGTAAATACATTTTACTTTATCCCACTCCTTTTTAGATATGTAGAATAAAACTATACTGTATGCATATTCCATTTCAAATGTATTTGTTTTGCTAGTATATTTGTCCAAATATTGGAAAAAATATTATTATTATTTTTTCAAGCACGTTTGAAATAAGGCAGCACGGTGAATGACTGGTTAGAGCATCTGCCTCACAGTTCTGAGGACCGGAATTCAATTCTCGACCTCTCCTGTGTGGAGTTTGCATGTTCTCCCCGTGCCAGCGTGGGTTATCTCCGGGCACTCCGGTTTCCTCCCACATCTCCAAAACAGGCATGGTAGGTTAATTGAAGACTCTAAATTGCCCGTAGGTGTGAATGTGAGTGTGAATGGTTGTTTGTTTGTATGTGCCCTGCGATTGGCTGGCAACCAGTTCAGGGTGTACCCCGCCTCCTGCCCGATGATAGCTGGGATAGGCTCCAGCACGCCGGCGACCCTAGTGAGGAGAAGCGGCTCAGAAAATGGATGGATGGATGTTCATTTAGTGTTACCTTTTTGTATGTATGCTATATGTAAATTTAGGAATACATAGTATAGACAACAATTTATATTAATACTTATTTTTCCAATTTGTCTTGAAAGGCAAAGAATATTGGTAATATATTAATTTATCCATCCATCCATTTTCTGAGCCGCTCCTCCTCACTAGGGTCGCGGGCGTGCTGGAGCCTATCCCAGCTGTCATCGGGCAGGAGGCGGGGTACACCCTGAACTGGTTGTATATTAATTTAAGTTCAGTAAATTATTGTATAGATCAGGAGGAGATAAGGAGGCTAGATACTGTAATCAACTCATGAATAAGGGGGGGAAGTAAATATGTTTTACTTTACCTGACTCCTTTTTAGATATGTAGAATAAAACTATACAGTATGCATATTTCATTTCAAATGTATTTCTTTTGCTAGTATATTTGTCCAAATATTTTACAATTTATTTATTTATTTTTTTAAGCACGTTTGAAGTAAGGCAGGATGGTGTATGACTGGTTAGAGCGTCTGCCTCACAGTTCTGAGGACTGGGGTTCAATTCCCGGCCTTTCCTGTGTGGAGTTTGCATGTTCTCCGCGTGCCAGCGTAGGTTATCTCGGCTCAGTAAATGGATGGATGGATGGACGTTTGAAATAAATTGCTAATGAAACAAAAGCAGAACAAAATATTCCTAAGATGAGCCATTTTGAGAAGCTCCGTCCCAAAACACTGAATGTTGTCATTAAAGCAAAATGTGCTTCAACCGAGTATTAATTTTAGGGTGTCCACAACAGCTTAGTGTTGTATATTTTCATACTTTCAAATGTTAAATACTTTCCTTGGTTACTCTCCCTCATAATTGTTGTCAACATTTAATACGGATTCCCAGTGTGTATTGTCACACTAGTGTGTATAATGTTTTACATAATGCTGAGCTCTGTTATTTTGTATTGCATCCATCTGTTATTTTGTACAGCATCCATTGGAAAAAAAAATTTTTTTTTGACAAAAACGGTAAAGACAACTATTTCAGCCTTTGATCCCTTTGTATTTTTCCTCCCTAGATTTTGCAAATTGAACAAGTTGGTAAATTCAGTTGTTTTAGATCTTTAACTTCTTGTTTACATTTTTAGAATCTATAGTTTAACCTATTTTCACTGTTGGCTTCAAATTAATCCCTCTAATATTCACCACTGTATATAAGTCACATCTATTATTTGGAAAACTGCTTTGATTGAAAGTAGTGACGCCATTTAGTCCATATACTGTAATACAAATTCAACACTTTCTTTGCAGGTTGGAAGCAAATTATTTAACTCTTTAGGGGAATTAGTGCTGTACATGCTTTTTAGGCAGGTTTTGGTAAACAATATCTCAGAAGCAAGACTAATGCTTCCAGACTTTCCCTTCAGCTATGAAAGGTAATTGTTAATGCTACTGTGTGGCTAAAAATATTTTTCTTATCGTTATACATCACATTTTGCTGTTATTTAATAGCGTCACAATCAATCAAGAAACGTAATCCAAAAAATTGTGCCGTTTGTTCTGCATTCTGAAAATGTTTCTTTACATGAGAAAATCAAAGCTGAGATAATGGACAAAAAACATAATGTGACAACAATGTCATGGCATTGCTTCAAAGTATTTTGCTTGCTTCGGGAAAATGCTATATACCTCAGTTCATACCATTGCTATTTTCTAAGGGCTTCATGGCTCCTGTTTGCTTTAATTAAGGTGAATTTTGTTGTAGTTAATTCTCCAAAAAACCAAACAAAACAAAACAAAACCGTCAAATATTCGCAGGTAGTACACGTCCACTTGCTGACTCGCATTGACTCAAAGAAAAGTGGGCCAGCATCTCTAAATCTATAATTCTTGCCACCTGCAGGGTTTAGAGAATGGATGCAGCAGTCAAATAAGCAGACAGTCCAATTTTCAGACTGCAAAAGGGTCCCAGGCAGTATCTCATTGCCTCTTGTGTGTGTGACGTGTTGGTTCCAGCTCTGCCAGCTCTGGGAGGGATGACAAACACAGCACACAGACCACACAAATGCAGGCAAGGAGCATTGTTAATTCTGAAAAATGGCTAATAAAGTCAGCTGAGATTAGTGCTGTATCCAACTCCGCAGCCCAACTAAGACCATTATTAAATTTGTCCCTTTCCTCTAATCTCAGTTCAGTGTGTCCTCTATTGTTGGCCTTTCATGTGCCCTAAATGACACAGTGACCTCAAATTTAGCATGTAAATCTCCTCAGAGCAAAGTCATTGTCTTCATATCTCACTGCTCAAGTATTTCCATTCATTGTATTAGTATGCAGCACAAGTTGTCACCTTTCGTTCCTTCTTGGCTTCGATGAGTGATGGAGCTTCGTCTGCCATTCTTTGGCTTCCATTGAGCTTGGATGCTGACCAGTGAGCTCTGCTTTAGGCACCAACATTTCCTCATTGCTCTTGCTCTGCTAGTTTTCCATAGATCCTTTTGGCACCTTAAAGCAAACCCCTTCGTTTCTGTAACTGTTGTTGATAATAGTGTAAATTGAGTTAGTCTCCAAGGGCTACTATTAGGACAAATTAGAGATTGAACAGCCGGTTTCAGTGCCTACACTACTGCATCCCTCCTGGCATGTTGCCGTACACAGCATGCTCCCTTGACCAGTATGAGAGTAGAAATATAAAGTGTAAGAAAAGGAAATAACTGCCACAATAATCCACATTTAAAGCACATACGGTCTTATTTGACCTAAAAACAATAGTTTTAAAATCATATGGATTCTACATTGTACTTATAACAAAAACAAGAGAATCTCTGCCATTGCCATAGCCCCTGATCACCTACTTAAGTGGTGGACTGGAAAAATGACAGTTGTGTGTCAC
Source organism: Phyllopteryx taeniolatus (assembly GCF_024500385.1). Taxonomy (NCBI): domain Eukaryota; kingdom Metazoa; phylum Chordata; class Actinopteri; order Syngnathiformes; family Syngnathidae; genus Phyllopteryx; species Phyllopteryx taeniolatus. The sequence goes on from NC_084512.1 coordinate 12,828,980, forward strand.
GTATAAAATGACAGTATGGCTTAATAAATCACAGCATATCATAATATTTTGCAAATACAATTTAAATAAGATTTTGTAAGTTTGCTTGTACTTGTTTCCCTGAAAGTTCGCCTTCTCATCACTCTTTGCTTTTGCTTGTGTGCATTTAATTTCATTTCAATTAGATTATTTTCAAGACATGAAAGATACCATGTGTAATTTCATGCAGAGAAAAATAAGAGGAACACCTCATGAAAACTGATGCATAAAGCGGCTAATTAAATGTGGTATGAATTTTTCTGAATTTGAAGTCATAAATAAAATCAACTCAGTTCAATGTAGTTATTTCCGTAATTTTAAAACACAACAAATGGTGTCTTTGTGTCAGTTTGCTAGAGTTTAAAATGTATATTTCATTTTCATTAGGGGTGTCCCTATCCGATCTTTGAGCTCGGAAATCGGTCCGATGTCAGTAAGAAAACAGAGATCTAAAATCTCTTATACTGTACAGGAAGTCCATTCCACGCTCCGCTCTAGCACTTATGTCCAGCAGTGACGGCATGAAGATCTCACGTGATCATAACAACAGGATGCTTAGGTGCTAACATAGTAGCAAGGAGTAAGAGTGAATTTTGCTTGCTTAAAGTCGTTTCCAGTTAACTCCAGTTGAAGTTCACTGTAAAACTAAACTCGCATAACAAAATAATTACACCTGTTGAACGTTCAAATACGTCACAGCCTTCATTTCTTTCTTCATTTTTGTTCACAAAAATCGCTATTGACGAGCTCAGGAAAATTAGCATGGGACTCGCGGCACTCATCGCTTTCGAAATATCCCCGCCTGTGTGGAGTTTGTATGTTCTCCCCGTGCCTGCGTGGGTTTTCTTCGGGCACTCCGGTTTCCTCCCACATCCCAAAAACCTGCATGGTAGGTTAATTGACAACTCTAAATTGCCCGTAGGTGTGAATGGCAACCAGTTCAGGGTGTACCCTGCCTCCTGCCCGATGATAGCTGGAATAGGCTCCAGCACGCCCACGACCCTGGTGAGGAGAAGCGGCTCAGAAAATGGATGGATGGATGGGTACACAAACGCTGAATAAATACATACAAAGAAATATAACAATGCTCTCTGGCACATATTCTTCAAACTGAAAAACGAGTTATAATAACAATATTCGATTGTGACTTCTTCTACTTACTTTATTATTACAAGTGTGTATCTCATCGCATGCACCACACTCCCTGTCAGAGGTCAACACATGCACAGCAGTTACTTAACCCATTGGTTAATAATAAATTGGTCAGTTTTTCTCATACCTGATGTTGCTGATTATTGTTCTCTGTTAGAGTAATACCACTTGATCAAGCCTTTTCTAACATTCAATTTTACAAAGTTAGTAAATAATTTACAGTATGATTATTGCTACAATAAGATCAGACCGATATCGCCCAAAACTCAACGCTGCAATAGCAGTATCGGATCGGAAATTACAGCTATAATCAGCAGTCCATCGCTTCGATATGAAGTAGGCTGTGCCGAGTCCAACTGTCCCCGTCTCCCCCTCTCCCAACCCCGCGCGGGTGGATATACACCAACATAGTGTATAATAGAGCTGTTGAAACCCATGAAGTGAATAAAACAGGCGAGAGAAACTGTCAGTAGAGTACTTCAATATCTAACATACATATCTGTTCTCTAAGCACTGCTGTGTTACAGTACCTGTTAATGTAGAGATGGTTCCCCCTAAACCATTTCAGTAATGTACATTATAAAGTAAACATATCATTGTGTTTTACAACAATACTTAACTATATTCATAATGTTCCTGTGGATAAAAAAAGCAAAGCCTGTGGCCAAAATGTACGCAGGCGGTTTACGTATGTACGTTTGTGCCGCTCACCGGCCGTTCAACACGCTTTTTCCAACTTTTAATCTTTTTATGGTTTAATAAATGTGATAAAGAGCAACATACTATTTGTACAGCATCAAACGCGCATCAATGGGTCAATGTGCGGAAGTGGGTGGGGATACTTTGCGGACATTGAAGACATTTTGCACTTGTCGTCCTGCTCTTCTTCCCATCTTGATCATGCTTTTCTTGTCACGTCTCAGGACTTCAGATGTACGTCACCGGCAATCGAGGTCCATAGGGAGATTAAGGAAGTTGCGGCAGCCGGCAGGGATAAACTCTGCATGTCATGACAGGTCCTGAAGCGGCAGTAGTGTTACGACGCACAGTTATAATCAAGTGAATAAAGGTTCTCGCAAACCATATTGCTGGGTCACTAGCAAATTAACTTGTATATTCAAATAAATGTGATAAGGATCAACAAAAGCAATAAAAACAGACAAGTAAGGATGAGAGGAGTGCTGGGTTATGACCACGTGAACACCCACACAGCTGCTGGGAGGCTATGGCTTCTCGAAAAGAGGTAGATGTTGTTCGTTTGCGGCAATTTTTATTATTGTTTTTGTTTACGCTGCAATTATTTGATTTTTAATGGTACAGAAACTCAAAATAATATTTTTTGTGAGCTTTTTACAGCCGCGCTCTGCCCATATTGCTCAGCAAAATACCTCATTTCTGTGCCCTCATTTCTGCTGCGTCATTTGCGTATAATGTATACGGTAGACACTAAATAAAAAAATTAAAAAAAATCAAATATTGAAAAATACAGCAAGATGTTAGAGGATTTGACAGGGTTAATCAGCATTGTGTCAACTCCTCTAGTAGTGGCTTGGGTGAAAATTACTTTTTTACACAAAACATAGTTGTGGATTTCAGGTTTAAAAAGTTGGATCGCGACATCCTTAATTTTCATGATACAAGTTAAATACATTCTTAGTTTTGTCTGTAGGTGTAATCAAAGTCATATAGAGGGTGTTGGGGATATGACCATAACAACACTCAGTGCTAATGCCCAATATAAAAACTCAAATATTGATCGGAGTATATATTGAGTGTTGTTACTTACTATTTGTTGAAAAACTTAGTTCACTTGCGAGCTCAAACACAACAGTTCAGCTGTTGGCAGGTAACGCTCCAGCTCAGCCAAGCACCCTCGCTCCACATTATGTCCTCTCACTGAAACCTCTAGTTTTCAGGTCAAGGCAGCAGCTGGTCACTGGGTGGGTAGCAAGCTCTTCACAGCAACCAGAGGGCTGGGAAATATATAGATGATGGCAGAAAAATACTGACACTTTGTATGTGTAAGGAATGGAGAAACTACAATACACATTCATTGTCCTAATAGCCAACAATATGAAAGCCAGTGATCTCATTTATAGTGGTTTCATCTTCTGTTGCATCTCAAATAAATTTGCTGCGGTCAGCGGCCAAACCTCTCACTATTTTGAGTTTAAACTACATGTAGGGATGTGCCGATGCCACTTTTTTTTTTTTAGACCAAGTATGAGTACTAGTACTTAGATTTGAGTACTTGATGATACCGAATACAGATACTTGGTAATGGCATTGTCTTGCAATGACAATGAATATGTGTTTCATTTTAACTGAATATTGTTCAAAACGCAAACTATTTTTTAACATGCCATATGTTTCAGTCAAATATAACTTATTAGAGTAGCAACTTGTCATGACTGACATTTTATCATCCAATTGCATGTTTTTCGAACAGTCTTGACACACATTTCACTTAGATGTAGCCTGTAACACGAGGCATTACAGTTATATGGTGTCTCGGTCCAAACACAAGGGGTAAAAGGAGAAAGAAGAAAATAAGAAATGAAGAAAACATGGAGTCTGGTGAGTATAAACAAGTAGGACATGTTACCTCTGTGTGTTAACTACAACATAAATGGATTAAAAAGAAATAAGACTTTCTTGAGAATACCGCAAGTCTTAAAGTGAAACTGTGTGACATGACAACTGAAGGGATACTTTATTAAACCATTGCTTACTTCGCTGAGTCACGGCTTTGTGATGGGAGCGCGGCTGGCTCGGCTGTAACCGAGCAGCGGGAATCTGAGCAGACCATGGGCCTCGAAACTCTGTTTGCCGAATGGCTTACGTGATGAGCACCTCCGTTGTGGTTTCGTAATGGAAGCGCGGCTGGCTCAAAGACTCTTGGATAAAAATGTGATTAAAGTCCTTTTTTTTTTTTTCTTTTTTTTTTAAATGCCCCACTTGCAAGCAGCTTGGATTCTGTCCCATCTTAATTGGAGTGAAGCGTATTGCTTTGTACGCATCTCAAATGTATTATATTGTTGGCAGTGTATCATAATATGTTTCATGTGATGTGTATTTCTCAATGCATCCATCCTGGGGAAAAAGTGATGAATTAAAGTTTTGCAGCCATCCCCACAGTGCATGGTCCAGTCTGTGTCAGTTAATTAGAACACTTCTTGCTGCATGCTATGCCATGTCCATGTGGACTGGAGGGAAGTTAAACTCAGACCAAGCTGCTGACATAGCCGAGAAGTTAGAGAGCAGCAATTCCATGGAGTCCGATTTCCAGCCGTCTCTCTCTCTCTCTCTCTCTCTCTCTCTCTCTCTCTCTCTCTCTCTCTCTCTCTCTCTCTCTCTCTCTCTCTCTCTCTCTCTCTCTCTCTCTCCTCTCCCTCCCTCCCTTCCTCCTTCTCTCGCTGTCTTGCTTTCTCTCCATGGAACATAAAGTGATGTAATCAGACATCTACTGAGGCTGATTGATAGCTAAACTCTTATGGAATCTGATTTGTGTCAAAACCTTTTAACTCGCAAACAAAAAACATGACTATCAAACAAAACTTGTTGAATTGCAATTAAAAAATAAGACATTGAGAGATATAATCCAACTGAAGCAAAAAAAAATTACGACACATTCGTGTAAGTGCTCCCTGACTTTTTAGTCACGTTCCAATCTCTGCGCGTGTGCACACCCTGACTTTCTGCTCACTTCCGATCTTTTTGCTTGTGTTGCCTCACTTTCTGCATTTCCTTTTTGGCACAAACCTCTCGGGCTTTATGAGGAATGCATCCTCGTTGGCAAATTCGTTTTGAGGGACAGCTAATGCCCCCGGATGTGATTGTATTTATTTATTTATTCGTTTCACACTGAGCAGAACCAGCGACAAGAATGCAAGATTAGTTTTTTACATCAGCATGTTAAGCTAACGTCCTGTGAACTTTTTTTCAGAGTAAATTGAAGAAATATGGGTGATATGTCTCATTGCATAATATTGTTAAAGGGGATATACTGTATTAGGCATTTACTTCACAACTTTAAACAGTTCCTAGGTGTCCTAATATAACATGTCTGTGCCATGTGTTTGTCAAAATACCCCAAGGATCAAGAATTAAGATTTTTATAGCATATTTCTTGCCATGGTGAAATCGGCTCTTTTTTGGGGGCCGCTCTGTTTCATGGAGTGTGCCCTCATCCCACCCCACATACTGCTGCACCTATGATGAGCCCAGTTTTAGTCAGATGACAAGATATTGCCGGCACATTCCTGCTGCCGTTTGGCTGTCTCCTCTTCCGCTTTGTTCAGTGCCTGGCTGCTAGCTTCTCCTAGCGGAAGCAGAGCCCAGAGTGTGGGGGGAAAAAAAGGGTCGCATTGGATAATGAAAAAGGTTTTGTGGCGCACATTCTCTACCCATTTTGTGTTTGTGATGTTTATAACGAACAGCGACATGGCAAAAAAACAGGAAAATAATATCTTTTACACGCTGTGTGAAAGAGGCTTCCAATACAAATGAACAATCTGATTCAGATTTGATTCATATTTTTAATGTCAATGTTTTATTAATGATTTTGGGCCAGGTTTTAAAGGCAAGGTAGGAGATGAAGAAGCATTGAGAAAAATAGGACAAATTACCCCCCTCAGCAATCCAGAAGAAAAACTAGTGATAACCTAATGCTGATGTGTGTTGTAATAACAGCCATCATGGAGTACCCAAAAATCCCAAAATGAATGTTTGTTGTATTTTTTTGCCCATTTTCTCACACCTAGAGGGAGACCAGATTTGGCAGACTATCCAAATGTAGAAAGTCTTTATTTTTTGCCTCGACCCACTCCAGCAAAATAAATCGATGTACACAGAAGCATTCTGCTCAAAGCAGTCAAGGAGCAGTCAGTTGGACATGAACTTATTGAACAGTATTCAACATTTGTCCATTCAAAGTCAGTCACAATCTACTGATAATGGTGGGAACAAAGAATTAGAGATGCATACTAGGACTGAAAGAGTGCTTATTCAGCAGCATTGATTGGGATGCAGGGTGCTTGCTGTATATGAGCTGCAGGCCAGTAGGATCACCTTAAGATCAGGGCTCAGTTTATGGAATAGCGAGTGTGTGTGGCGTATGTGCAGGACAGGATTTGTGTATGTCTTTGCCGGTTCTGAGGGAAACTGATGAAAGAGGAGAATGAGGAGGCAGGGGAGATTGTGCTTTGTCCAGGCTTTATAGCAGCTCGGGAAAGGGCTGAGCGTTGCGTGACTCGCAATGCAATGATCACGGACACAAGCAGCAAGTGCCATCTGCCGTATGAGCGATCAAAAAGGGTCATATCGTGCCTGTAAAATGAGCACCTGCTCACAACACTTCTACAATATATGCATTTGGTTTACCATTTTGTGTATACTGTGTTAAACACATTATTCATGCAAACAGGGTTTTATATTTCTGCTCTGCTCTGGTCAGAGCACTTAAAAATAAAAGTAAATTCTGCCTCTCAGTTGGTTCGAATTCTTTATAGAGTACAGTATACCACAATGGATCACTGGTTTTAGTGCTGAGCCCTGAAAGCCTGCTTTGCTGTTTAATAATGCAGCACATTGTCGTGTTTTTGGTCCCAGGAAGGCGTGGAGAAGTCATGTGAGGTGGGCGTATGATGGTGAAGGTATAGGAACTGTTTAATCTACAGATAGTTTTATCCTGTGGATTATCCAAGGCATGAGTAGGCATTAATTAATCAATCCGTGCCCAGGGTCTGAAATGGAATTATTTATCTATTTATTACGTGCAGTAATCACTGTAGCATTTAGATTTTTGAACTAGCCAAAGTGCAGTTAACTGCACTGCAGTGGAGAAATCAGATTGTCCCGTCTTATGTCTGGCTTGCTGTGCTTTGTAACAGTTTGCTCAGCATGCGAGCGGAGATTGTGTAATACTGTGGTGTTGAAGAATGGTACTGGAGATTTCATTATCTGTCAAAAGGCTTTCAGTGTTTTCTCTGTTGCATAAGTTTGACTGTGATAACTGTCGCCCACAATTCAGGTTCTTTCCCTGGCAAGTGCAGAGTGGCTGCCTTATCTTAAGGTGGAGTTCTATGACAGATTAATTTCCAGTTCCTATGTTTAAACCCTACAACGTGTAGTCTAGTTGGGTGTAGTTGTAGTCTGCAAGGTCCCTGGAGGGCAAGTTAGGGATTGATATCATTGTACTCATTAGAACTGTAGCAAGAGAACTGGAAAAACATTGACTTAATCAAACGTTAGTACTTAGTAGAATACCAGAAGTACAGTTTCTTATTTTCGTTCGGGCTTGATACATTTTAAACTAAGTGCCATACCCATGCTTCAGTGTTTTTGACTTCCTTCTGTATTGGCATAAATTCAACCCGGTTCTGGAAACGGCAGTCGACTATGATATAAATCTCCTGTAAAATGGTTGCATAACTACTACCTTCTTGAACCAATGATACAAGACAGGATACATTAATTATTTTCATAATGTGTAGGGTCAATTCTGATGCTATCTTCTTAACATGTCAGAAGTTGCGAAGAAGCACTTTTGTAATCTTCTGTTTAGCTATTTATAAAGTAAACTGATTGAAGCTATATTAAAATAAGTAGATATAGATAGAATATTCTCCAAAATTGGGTTTTGAAGTGTTGAATACAAATATATAGAATAGCTACAACTTGGGTTAATTAAATTATTGCAAACAGGGCTGTGTTTGTTTCTTGCATTCATTTGTTCGACATTTGGATGTTTCTTGGAAACAGGGAATTATGTACACCGATTTAAGTGAGAGGGGGAAAAAATTAAAGTACCAGAATCGGCACTCCCTTAATGTGATACAGAAGAGCAATAAATCTGGAAATAACAGTATGAAAAAAAAGACTCTCCGTTGCCTCACTGGGTTAAACGAATGGGAGCCTCGTTTGCTTTCCTTCCTTCTCACGAGTGATGAGATCGTAGATACACTGCCTTTCTAATTTAATAGTTCATAAACCCCACTTTTTTCACCCTTACAATCCACATGGAAATCGTTCTCAAAATTATCAAGTGGGTCTTACAGCTGATTGCTGTGTTATCTAACTACTTGTTAAATATATTCTAGAAGTTATCATTTATTTGCTTAGCTTGCATTAGTATTATGGACGATTTTAGATGTCTCACCTTCAAAAAGATGACTCAGCATCATCCGATGGAAGGGCGCCTGGACCAAGGACGTGATCGGATGTGGTCGGGGACGTGACAGGTGTTGGTCCAATGTTTTGTGTTGTGTCTTATTGTTTAGAACATTATGTCTGGGAAAAACCCTCCTATTTTCAAATAAATGCAGGAGCGACGGGAGAGATTGTTTAGAGCGTGTTGAGAGACTGTGATCTGAACAATCTCCCATACGCCCTCCTCATGAGAAAAAGAAACCAGTGTCTTCATTCCTTTTGTGTCTATTTTTTATAATGTTGGGTAAGATAAATCCAACACTACTACAGTATATAAGAGCTCCTCATCAGTACATTTAATGAGCATTTGCATCTTGGTTAATGGGAGAGGTGTAAGTGATTTTGGGATGAATGTCTTTAGTGTTTCTTTTCTGAGAAAATAATTGCCCTCATATTGAACTGCTCCAGTGTGACCTCCCGCTAACCCCCCACCTTGACCATGGTTCTAGATTTTTTTTTGTCATACCAACATGATGGAGCATGATGGACTTGACCGCTGGGAAATTGACCCCTAATCTATTTGACAGTAAATCTGTCCTTGTTTTATGACGCCAACCAGCAAAGTGTAGTGTCCAATAAACAGGATTAATATTAAAACTATTTCCATTTCCTCCGAGAATGAGTGCTGTGTGCTTCTCTAACGTAGTGTTGATAGTAAGTAACATGGGCTGCTGTATATACTGTATGAATGAGTTTGGGAAATCAGCCACATTATCTGGGATGTATCAGCCCAGAAAAGTGTATTAGCACATAGATGGATGCAGTCATTGTGCAGATAAATGACGGAGTGCTTCTCTTCCCCGGAAGGGCATCATGAAATAGGAATTATGTCAGCGACATTATTCTTTAACACTGCTATATCATGTTTGCACAATTTACCAAATGCTCAAGGTTTTGTTCCCTGAGGTGTTCTGAGGGAGAATAGATGTTAAACTGCTTTGTCATTCTGTGTTCAGTTCTGTCCAGTCGAAATAAAGCCAAACCTCTGTCAGTCAGTACACAGGTTTTCAGTTCCAGAGTGAGAGTTGGAATACAAAAAAAGGGATTTTGCATTTCTTCTTTAGTCACAAAAACAACTCAGACTTTTCCTGTTATCCAATCTGAAAGCAGCTCTCCCAAAAATTATATTGTGCGGTAAATACATGATCAACATAATATAAATTTATAATCCAATGAGGTCTAATACCAGAGCGCTATCAAAATTCTGCCTTCACAAAGATACATTTACGCACACAGTAGAAGAATGTCATGTTTAAGACACGAGGCTGTGTGTGTGTTTTTGTGCGAGTCTGCTGCAGGGCACGGCAGCACATGGCTTGAAACGCAAGCACACTCGTGACTCTCACCGTTTTACTCCAGCCATCATCTATCTCTATCACTCCCCTGCTGCTGCTCCATTTATCCTCCCATTCTGTCTCATCCGCCGTCCCACCCTTCCAGATCATCTGTCCGTCCTGTTTGTGCTCAGTGTCTCTCTTTCTCTCACTCTTTTACTCACATGACATTTATTCCAAGGTTGTTGCGCTATTGACTGCATCTAGGCTCTTAAATATTTCACGCAGTATTTTGGTGCCTGTGTGCTGCTAGAGTGCGGGGCGATTGGGAGGAGTGTGTGAGTATGTGGAGAGAGTGAGGTGGTGGCGGTGGTGGCTTTGCTTCTCTCAGACGTCCTGCAACTGCTGCTGTCAAACAGGCTGGTGAACAGACGGGTGGAAAAACACAAACGCCACCTGCAACCACGCGTAGATATTTCACCACAGATGGACACACACACACGTCACAATCATATTTACGTATGTTCATGATGCCACTCCGCTGCAATATTTCGATGGAGCTGTGTGTGTGTGTGTGTGTTTGCTTGTGTGTGGCCTTTTAGTAAAATAATTAGATATACCAAATCCCTAAACACAGCTACATTCACATACAATATCGTTCTGCAAACAATGGTTTCTTTTAAAGCAAGCACCTTTAGTGATTTTACGTGATGTTTGACTTACAATGCAGAATATAGCAGAATTCCATACAATAGCTTTTTTCAGCCGTAGTCATTGTAAGAGTTCTGATGGCCTTAAAAACCCCTATTTACCTCATGAGATGCTGTCACCAAATATTAGTAGTTACTTAAAACTGTGTAGACCTACAATCATATTTTTTTAATCATAGCATGATGGTTAACACCCAGTGAGACTTAAATCTGGACTTTTGGTCTGAATTTATCCTGCAGTTGTTAATGCCAAATTTCAATTTTGTGCCTTTATGCAGTAGAGTCATAAACATAGAAGTGACAACATCGGTTAGCGACAACACAGAAGTAGCAACAACGTAGAAGAGAATGAGCTTACACCGCAGTCACGTTGGCAGAAGATGTTTGATTCCATGTGTTTTTTTCCCTGATGCATATCTGAACAGGGCCACATGGGAGAAAAAATGGAATTGAGTCACTGGAACCATATAGTATGAATGGCTGTGCCCTGTGGTTGACTGGCAACCAGTTAAAATGCACCCGTCTCTTGCCCAAAATTAGCTGGGATGGGCTCCAGCGAGCTCCCCCGTCACCCTAAATGAGTGGCAGTAAAAGGATAGATGGATGCAGTTTAGCTGTGATTTACCGTCTTTGTTCATCTGATCAACTCACCACTGTCAGTGCCTGTATTATTTGCAGTTTGATTTGTGTCAACTAGCTGATTGGCAATAAGACACCCCGATAGACAGCCGATACATTTAATCACCAATAGCTTTCTGCCTTTAGTGTGGGGACAGCAGGTAGTCCCATCACTGGGCATCTGTAGTTCTGAACCAGCAAATTTCTAGTTATTACTGCCTCGAGTTGGTTCACAAACATGTCCACTATATCTGTACTATGATGCTTTCTGAGAGGTCCGCATCCCGGAACTGTCAGTGAAGAATCATAAATAGAACCGTTTATCATTGTTGTTTTTTATATACATACTGTCTCTGACATCACTACCCTTAGAGGTATACTGCATATTGTGCACAATAGGTATAGCTGGTTCTCACTTAAGTACTCTAAAGGCTTAGTGGCGTTTTTGTTTGCTGTATTTTCATTGCCTCAACCACCCCACTCCACTGTACATGCATTTGTAAGGGGATGTGACATCCCATTTAATGCCTTTTAAGGCTTGATCGTGGCTCAGCCGAAAACGTCATGAGCTGTGTGATTAGAAACGTGCTGCGCATATGGACACTCCTACTTTTGCAGCATAAAAAAAGGGTTTCCCCAAGCTGTGCTCAAATGCACCCCCTCCTCCCTCCAGTTTCTTGACACAACTGAGGCATATATCTAGGCCGCCTTCTTTGTCACCCACTGCAGTGTTTTTCTGTCAGTGGTGCTCTAGACACTGGTTCATATAAATAGAATGTTCTATTCACAATGGAAAAAAAAAATCAATGAAATCAATGATGTAGTTCATTGGGTTTGGCTAGGGTTGCAAAATTATGGAAATCCATGGAAATAAGACTGTATGGAAATTCAGAGGAAACAACAAACGCATAGCATTATGTCTTATAAAACAACAATGTATAATACACAATTAGTTGTTTTGTGCATCCCTGTCCTATGCCTACACACAACAAAAGCAAACAACTTTCTGCGAGATTTGTGAGGCCTCGCCCTGTATGCATCTTGTGCACCAAAATAGTGCATTTGTATATTTTTTTAAATGTTCAGTGGTAGAACCAAAGTACTGTATATAAATAAATTAGTCACAAATCCATGCATTCAATCAAGATTGGACTGGTCACCAGTTAATTTTACTTTTTTAGAAATTATTTGGGACATCTAAGCAGCCTACAACATTTATTATTGATGTTATTATTGTTGTGGAAGTTCTGTTGCACAATCTGTCCTATCACAAACATTGTCAATTTAGGTTTTACACGTTTTTCACTGAGCTACCTTTTGTCCAAGGCTAAGGATGCCAATGTGAACCAGCACCAAATTTTTGCTGCAAAATGTGTCATCATCTGCTTCAGTTTAGACCAGACAACTAAATGATTATTCTTAATGTGAAGTTGCAACTAGTGAAATAACCAGACCCTTTTCTCTCCTTGCCTGCAGATCTGGAGGGGCTCATCTTCATGGCATGGCCAGAGAATGTTGTGTACCCCGGCTTCTTCAGATGGTAAGTTCTCACCCCCGCTCGGTTCTCCTTTGAGTCCCAGATACTGTTTATTCCTGTAAAATATGAGCATAAGCCTTGAGGTGCAGCAGAAGCTTCCTTTTTACTTGAGGAAACCCCTCACTTAGTTTCTAATCCTGTCTGTAACGAAATTGCATATTGACTAGTGCCTCGCGTAGCTGCTAGCTGTCATTATGGAATTGTTTACGGTAGCTTCTGCACCTCTGTGTTAAAGGCGGGAATGATTGTCAGGAGGAATGGGAGGAATCAAAAGTTAGAGGGTGAAAAGTTGCTGATTTTATCTTAAAGTCAGCTGTAATAGCTGTGGGATTGTGAGATTCGAGATCCCGTCAGCAATGATGGCTGCACAGGGGAAGATAAAGGCAGCAGGCGGAGGTGGAGAGAACATCAGAGGTAGGTGGGGAAATTAATGCGTGCACCTCTGTGTATTTGGTGACGATCCAGACTAGCTGGGCCCGACTGGTGCCGCCTGTGCCAGATGATGATTTGCTGATTCACTGCAGTGGTCTTGAGGAGGAGGGAGAGGTTACTGTGGTGGCAGCAGTATTGCAGCTTGGATTACATCCATTGTGGAGTTACTTTGGATTCATTGCCCTCTGTCATTAAGACCCACTCATGAGTTACAGTAGGTGGATCATGCTGGTTCCAGTAGCGCTACATTACACACTGTTATGTTATCACTCGAGCTCGGATTCGCTGTCTAAATCCCCAATCGCTATTCGCATTGACAGTAATGAATGACTAGCAAATCATAATTGAATCTTTACTCCTTTTACTATTCTGAAATAAACATGTCATTGTTCAACAAATTAAAAATCCAATTTGATTGTTTGAGAACTATCCATAGCCCCATGGTTAACTCCTGGTCGCAGTTTTTTAGGGTGTCACAGATTTTGTCACAAGGACACGAGAAGACAAGCTGATGCATTTTGGCTGCCGTGTTTTAATAACCGCTTTTCCCTCTGGAAAAAGCTGTTGCCAAAACGCTACTTTTTAGTTCAGAATGGCTTACTTTAAACCTCGCCGCATCACGGCCGTAGTCTATTTTATGCCAACCCGGTGTCGTAAAATGTGTAAATCCACGTTGGCTGGCAACAACTGCTTCTACTAAGCCAGCGATTAGATTACCTGCTAGTTAGTGGGCGCTGGCTAGCTCTTGTCAATCATCTGCAAAGATGTGTTGAATCAATCTTACATGACGTTATCCAATTCATCTTCCGCGGTCGCAGTCTGCCATGAATATCTGTGCAGCTCCTCACGGCCATCGGGCGCCTCGTTCCGCATTATCATTATCATCTCGGGGGGAGTACGGCTCAGTGATGCACGTAATCGGGTACACCTGCTACAACTGCACATATGCGCATGCACAGTACGTCAAAATGGTGGTGGAAGTAAACAACGCTTTGCAACTCTTGTAAAAATAAAATACGTACTTTGATTCGTTTTCATTCGAATGCGTAAATTATAATAAGGGATTCATTTTTGTCAAGTGGATTCGCGAGTAACCATTCATTCGTGCAATAGTTATAACAATCCTACATTGAGATAGTACTAAATGATTAAAAAAAATTGTGTTTTGTGTGTTCTTTGTGTTACAAAATTAACAGTCCAATCACACAGACATAATTCAGAGGGCTTGAAGCTTGTCCATGGGAATACAAAATGTCAATACCTAGCATCGGTGAATTGACATAACTGCTCGTAGAGGGAAAGGTCAGCGATATTACAATGTATTGATCGTCCAGTCTTGGCAGTGTAAAGAGGGCTTATTTTGATAAAACTCTCCGTGTGCACTTTTTGATGCTTGTTTTTTACGTTATACATTTCCAGCTAGGCTCGGCGCCTGTACGTTGGGGTTCAACCCGGTGGACGAGAGGGAAGCCTCCCTCCGCCTTCGGGTGGGGGGACGGGTCCTGACTGTTGTTTGTGCCTATGCAGCAAACAGCAGTTCAGAGTACCCACCCTTTTTGGAGTCCTTGGAGGGGGTGCTGGAGAGCGCTCCCGCTGTGGACTCCATCGTTGTACTGGTGGACTTCAATGCTCACTTGGGCAATGACAGTGAGACCTGGAAGGACGTGATTGGGAGGAACAGCCCCCCGGTCAGAACCCAAGCGGTGTCCTGTTATTGGACTTCTGTGCTCATCACAGATTGTCCATAACAAACACCATGTTCAAGCATGAGGGTGTCCACATGTGCACTTGGCACCAGGAGACCCTAGGTCGCAGTTCGCTGATCGACTTTGTGGTCGTGTCATCGGACTTGTGGCCGCATTTCTTGGACACTCAGGTGAAGAGAGGAGCGGAGCTGTCAACTGATCACCACCTGGTGGTGAGTTGGCTCCGATGGTGGGGGAAGATGCCGGTCCGACGTGATAGGCCCAAACCTATTGTGAGGGTCTGCTGGGAACGTCTGGCAGAATCCCCTGTCAGAAGGAGTTTAAACTCCAGGGGAGGCAGAGGACATCGAGTCTGTGTGGGCCATGTTCCATGCCTCCATTGCTGAGGCGGCCGACCGGAGCTGTAGCCGTAAAGTGGTCGGTGCCTGTCGTGGCGGCAATCCCCGAACCCGTTGGTGGAAACCAACGAGGCTACTACAGTGAGTGCACGAGTAATATATAATTGGCCCGACAGAATTGTGACAACAAACTCAGAAATTGGCAGCATGTTGCAATGGAATTGTAGGTTAGCTGTTTAAGAAGATGATTGCAAGAGGGAAGAAGCTGTTGGAATGTCTGCTAGTTCTAGTTTGTATTGATCGGTAGCGCCTACCTGAGGGAAGGAGCCGGAAGAGCCGGTGACCGGGATGTGGAGGGTCCGAGAGGATTTTGCATGCTCTTGTCTTAGTTCTGGCAGCGTGCAAGTCCTCAAGGATCGGTAGGGGGGTACCGACAATCCTTTCAGCAGTTTTGATTGTCCGTTGCAGTCGGAGTTTGTCCTTTTTTGTAGCAGCACCAAACCAGACTGTGATGGAAGAACACAGGACTGATTTGATGATCGCTGTGTAGAACTGCCTCAGCAACTCCCGTGGCAGGCCGTGCTTTCTCAGAAGCCGCAGGAAGTATGTCCTCTGCTGGGCCTTTTTGTGGACGGAGTTGATGTTGATCGCCCACTTCAGGTCCTGAGAGACTGTAATTCCCAGGATCTTGAAGGTCTTGACGGTTGACACAAGGCCGCTGGACAGCGTGAGGCGAAGCTGTGGCGAAGGATGCCTCCTGAAGTCCACGATCATCTCTACAGTCTTGAGCGTGTTCAGCTCCAGGTTGTGTCGGCCGCATCACAGCTCCAGCCGCTCCACTTCCTGTCGATATGCAGACTCGTCACCGTCCTTGATGAGGCCGATGACAGCGGAGAGAGGACACAACCTAGGTATTGAAGTCGTTGGCTAGTGTGCTATTGTTCTCAGCTTGGGGGGGATTGTCGCTTTTAATTGGTCAGCGATTGGAATGCATGCCAGACTGATTTAGAGTCGTTAGCACTAAACTGTTTTTCCAACTTTGCTGCATAGTTCCTCTTTGCAATGTTAATTTCTTTAGTCAGCAGGTTTCTAGCTTGTTTATACAGGGCCCTGTCCCCGCTTTGATATGCGTCCTCCTTAGCTTGGCGAAGTTCCTTAAGTTTGGCAGTGAACCACGGCTTGTTGTTATTGAATGTGCGAAATGACTTTGTTGGTACACAAACCTCTTCACAGAAACTGATATAGGATGTGACAGTGTCCGTATATTCAGCCAGGCTGCCAGCTGAATATTCTAATAAGTCGGTCTTGGAGTGCAGTGACCCTGAACATAAGTGGTACAGAAGCTAGAAGGATGGAAAATGGTTGTTAGTACATCTTACTTCGATTACAGTTCCAAGTAAAAATCAAGTCTTGCTAGTGCTTTTCAAAATGTTGCTTGTGTTTGTATTCCACCTAGCTTGTTTTGACAAGGATGTACTCTGTGCTGACGTCTACTTGCTAGAAATATGTGGCTGCGTAGCATTATATCATAGTCTTTTGTCCTTGTAGTAGATCTAAGAGACCATTTTGCATTCTTCTGATCTGAAATTGAAAAACAAAGTCCATTACTGTAGTACTGGGGCTCTAATGCACTCTCTTGGCTCGCCGGCCAAACTTTGTCAATGGTTGTGAATGGCTTGATCAATCTTGTTAATATTTGTCCGTGTTTGTCCCCCAACCCTCCCCTCAGAGGTGACGGTGGTGTACCAGAACGGGCTGCCAGTCATCTCGGTCAGTTTGCCGTCGAGGCGAGAACGCTGTCAGTTCACTCTCAAGCCTCTCAGCGATTGCGTGGGAGTTTTCCTGCAACAGCTCCAAGCAGAGGACAGAGGCATCGATCGAGTAGCCATCTACTCCACGGGTACACTCTCTCTCTCTCTCTCTCTCTTTTTTTTTCTCTCTCTCGATCTCTCGCTGTCTCGTTTGCTGTCTCTCTCTCTCTCTCTCTCTCTCTCTCTCTCTTTTACATGTGCACGCAATTACACACACACACATGCACTGTATCTTCCTCTAGTAGATGACACATGTACAGTACATGCCCTTTCATGCTTTTAAGTGTATTTCGATGCCGTTAAGTGTTTCTGCTACAGCAGCTTCACAACAGAATTCAAATCCTTTCGAATATGCCAAGCTTTGATGCTTCATTATACAAGAACAATTGAGGCTCGGGATCTTCTCTTAGCGTGGAAGTGCTTTTGCTCACTCTCCCTCTCGTGGTAATCGGTGCGAAACGAGCCCGATGCTCAAGAGAGCTGCAGGGTGTGTGGAGTGGTTAACCAGCAACTCTCTTTGCTTCACTTTTCTACCACGTTTTTTTCTTCTTCACCAGATGGAGCAAGGGTCGCCTCCTCTACAGGGATAGACATCCTGTTACTGGATGATTTTAAGCTCGTCATCAACGACACCACCCACCTTGTGCGGCCACCGAGGAGAGGTGAGGACGGTCGTGGTCATTTCCTATAAGACAAGCAATAAACCATTAATTCATTTGTCTTCCCCTCAGAGTTACTGCCCCATGAGGAGACAGAAAGGTTGAATGATGTAAAGTTCTTGGTGCAGCAGCTCTACACAACCCTGCGGATTGAGGAGCACCAACTCAGCAAAGAACGCGAGCTGATTGGACGACTGGAGGATCTAAACTCTCAGCTCCGCCCCCTTGAAAAGGTCTGACCTCTTTTGCATGTTAATAAACATTTCTTATTGTATTTATCTGCTGGTCGTTGATTCTTTCTCCTCTTTAGTCATTAGTTTTTTCCCCTACTTAGGTATTTTTAAGAGCTTTTCAAAATGTATGAAATGACTTAGATCAGAAGAAACACACAATGTTGTGCTATAAAACTAAAAACAACCCCAGGCATTTTCCCATTTGAATTCCAAGGTGTCTTAATAACATATATTTGAAGTGCTGTCATGAAAATAAGGATCAAGAATTCATTATAGAACCCTTTATACATTTTTTTTTTTAAATCGCTAAAATTAGCCTGTTTTGAGGTGGCCGCTTTGTGTCATGCAAGTGAGCCACTGATCGCCCTGCCCCACATACTGCTGGGCCAATGGCAAGTACGAATTTTGTTCTCATGGTGACCAGAGGGTGTAGCTAGAGCCAAATGCATGTTGAGCCCAGAGTCTTAAAAAAAAAAAAAAACAACAACAAAACGTGTGAACTGCTTTGGGCACGCGAGTCCCTACAAAGACAGCATGGAGTGTATTTTCACTCATGGAGTCAGCACTTCTTTACCAAGTTGTTGAATTACACTTGTCAACTAATGTGTGGATCTATGTATGTGGCGCATGCAGTGGACACATCGCCAAAACACATACCCCAATTAAAACTCTCACCTTTATATTCAATGCATACATTTTTAAGCCGTACTATGTTTACGAGCATGATTGCTCATGTCAACTTTTTTTTTAAGGATTTTTCCCCGGGGATACATATCTTAGTACTAAGACATGCATTGTGTACTTGATTAATGAAAAGCCATCCAGTTCATTGTTATGCCTCAAAGGTTCTCTGGTGAAGGTGAATAATCACAGAATATCTGCTAAATTTATCTTAAACTAATAGCTATTTTGTAATTAAAATTTATAATCTGTATTTTGGGGGTCAGAGGGGTTAATACTGACCATGTCATTATTCATGAGATTCTCTCTAAATGATGACCTGTTTGGCACATCGTGCATGACTTCCTCCTCTCACTTGTTTCACATGTAGGTGAAGCAGGAGCTGAGTAGGAAGGCGGAGCGACGCACTACCTGGGTGCTGTGGGGCGGCATGGCGTACATGGCCACCCAGTTCGGCATCCTGGCCAGACTAACCTGGTGGGAGTACTCTTGGGATATCATGGAGCCTGTCACCTATTTCATCACATACGGCACAGCCATGGCCATGTATGCCTATTTTGTGCTCACACGCCAGGTAAGAAAATTGACACTGTTGGCAATTCACACCGACCGGGGAAAAATTAGAGGGGAAAACCCGCTTTTGAAATAGAAAGCTGATTGTGCCTCATCCAGAGGACACAAGGGTTCATGACTGCTTTAATGAGCATGAAAATGATGTGAATCATCTCTGACCTTTGCCATTACCAGTTCTCACTGCATTAACATATTTATTTTGGAATGTCGCTCAGCATTATCAGATGAGGGAATATCATTTTGAAGAATAACTTATAGTACAGTTCTCGGCTTCCCCTCGAGAACCCTTAGCCCTTTTTACACAACCACTACAGGCCGGTTACACTGCTGCTTCACGCTGATGCACCATTAGCTTGCTTAAGGGTAGTAACAGTTGCACTAATGTCTACATAAAGGGGAATGCGAGTGACAGAACAGAAATCGAAACACAAATGTTCTTGGCACCACTATTACAGAATGGCTGATTGCTTTACACATTAACGCACAGGTGTTGTTGCTAAGTATATGACAGACAGCCAAAACTGTGTTTTTGACAGGCAGTGAAGTTGGTGATGTGTGTTTCTTGAGCTGCAATAGGTGTCGTACATATATGTATTATAACTGTTGCAATTTTTGGTAAGGCATGCTTAACACCATACAAGGGCAAAGAGCGATGTATGTGTTTATTTTATTCTATTTTGCCATAGACATAAAACACGATTTTGCATTATTGGTTCATCACATGACACATTGAGATAATTGCTGCTGCCCCCACTGGTGCCATTTTGCCACTGAAATTAAAATATTAGACAAGATCAGAAATACTGTAAATATTATAGATTTTGTGATCATTTCAAAACAGTGATGGGATTTTATCAGTGTAACAAAAGAAAAGGTCCTTGTACAGTATATACTATATGAAGATTAAGGTTAAAGAATCCATTTAAGGCCATTAAATTGTTTGGACATCATGAAAATGTGTCGCACTGTCACCATCAAATTACCTTTATTAACTATAAAGAAGCTTAATATAAGTAACATTTCCCGGTTTAATAGAGGACCAGTTAAAAAGACAGCATTAGCAGTGTTTCAGCAAACTCATCAGTGTCTTTGTAACATCCTAATTATACAAGTTTTAGCCAATTGAAAGACTGTTGCCCTTTTATCACCACACATCATAATTCACCTCTACCCAAGCTATTTCAGTAACATCACAAAGAAAGTCTTTTAAAATGTGCTTACAAAATGCGGTGTCTCTTTGTCACCCGCAGGAATACGTGTACCCTGACGCTAGAGACCGACAGTATCTGCTCTTCCTCCACAAGGGGGTGAAAAGGACACGCTTTGACATTGAGAAGTATAACAAGCTTCAAGAAGATATTTCTGAGGTACAATTGGTTGTCAGAATGGTTTTATGCTTGTATTTAAAATACATACATTCAGTTGAATAAAAAGTCTACACACCCCATTTCCAGATGGAGACCAAAGTAAATTATTTCAAAGCTTTTTCCACCATTAATGGAACCTATAACCTGTACAATCCAATTGGAAAAAAAGAAACATTTTAGAGAGGGAAAGTTAAAAAAAACTACTGAGATAATGTGGTTGCATAAGTGTCCACACCCTCTTATAACTGTGGATGTGGCTGTGTTTAAAATGAACCCATGACATTCACAATCATGTTAAATGGGAGTCCGCTCTGATCTGCTGCCATTTAAAGTGCCTCTGATTAACCTCAAACAAAGTTCAGATGTTCCAGTAGACTTTACCTAATTTTTGCTTTCTAGCAGAGGCCTGAAGGTTTTGTGCAAACACTGACCAGTATTTGGAACTGTTCATAATTCCTTCCACTGTGAAAAAGTCCAGCAGAAGAAAACAAAAAGCATGATGCTGCCACCACCGTGCTTCACTGTAGGTATGGTGTTCTTGGTGATGAGCAGTGTTGTGTTAGAGCCAGACATAGCTTTTGTAATTATGGCCCAAAAGTTCAACCTTGGTTTCGTTAGACCGTAATACATTTTCCCAGAAGCGTTCGGAAGAATTTAAGTGTGTGTTATTGACTTTGGACAAAAATATACAGTAGCCAAGACGTATGACGACGACGGAAGGTTCTTGTCATACGTGCTAAACAGTCAGGACGTGCTAGAAATTTCTACAGCTCCTGAAATGTTGCTGTGGACCTCTAGGCTCCCACCATGACCAGTATTCTTCTCATCTTTTCATCAATTTTGTTGGACGTCCACTTTTTTGTAATGTTACTTATGCGCCATATTTTCTCCTTTTGATGATGGCTGTCTTCACTATGGTCTATGGTGTATAAATGCCATGGATTTGTTTTGTACCCTACTCCTGACTGATACCTTTGAACAATGACATCCCTCTGATGTTGTAGATTCTTTCGGTGGACTATGACTTGTGCTATAAGATACGACTACAACAATGACAGGAAAAGCCTACAAGAGCATCTAAACTCTCCAAACTAAACTGGGGTTAATCAGAGGCACTTTAAATGGTGGAAGTTGTGTGCTGAATTGTTTGAAGGTGATTGATCATTTATAAACACCGGCGCATCCCCAGTTTTAAGAGAGTGTACAGTGGTGCAACCACATTATCTAAGTCGCCTGGGTGATATATAGATTTTTTTTTAACTTATTCTAGTGCAACTTCTTTTTTTTTTTTTTACTGCAGACGATTTTAAAAAATGATGAACTTGATTTATTTATTTTTTTAAATTTTTGTTCCCCTTTTTCTATGGCGCACGTTTCGGCCCTATGGGCTTCCGTACCCGCCAAAACGGGCAAAAGGTTT